>NC_134265.1:361463914-361763914 GCF_031893055.1 Leptodactylus fuscus | reverse complement strand
TTCACCACTGCTGGACATCCTTGTGACATCCAAATGGCTGCTGAGGACCAATAACAGTCCTCAGCAGACAGCAGTGACCCCGGGGCCTGAGATGTCATCCAGGGGTTCGAAGAGGTCTAAAGAGGATGCCGGGGACCTGTAGATGCTCAGGAAAGGGGGGGGAGGCAAGGGGCTATAACAGTTTGTTTATACTCACCTCCCCTGATCCTGCACTTATTATATTCTGGGTTCTGAGCTTATGGGTGGAAAGTCTATAGAAAAATAGGAAAAAACCTGTCCTTGTCGTGAACATCAATTCCTCTCTCAGTGCATCCCATGATATGCCGAGTGCAAAACTGCTGAAGAATTCAGAATACAATTCTGTCTGCCCCATTGACACGACTATAAACAACAAGACGGAAGCTCCCAGCATGGAGGACTTTATCTTCCATTACAAAAGTAAACAAACATGATAGAAGATAGCGTCCGCCATCTTGTTTACATTAGTGTCAATGGAAATGGACACAGAATCAGCCTGTGACCATTCTCTGTGACAGTTTAATGTCCATCGCTGTCATCCTATTACGGGAGACAGCAACGGACATTAATAATGGTATCACTGGTGGTGAGGGATGCCATGGTGGGGGCATGAAAGGTCTTATTTAATAAAGAGGAGTCCACCGTGTGTGTGTGTGTATATATATATATATATATATATATATATATATATATATATATATAATATATTTACAGTATATTAAGTCAATGTGTAGCATTGTGAGTGTCCATCCAATAACCAGCAGAACATTCATCTGATACTTTGTTGCAGTTTCACCCCGTGACCTCTCACTGACTTCACTTGTATCAAGTCACGGCGTTTTGCAAGCGGTCATTGGTTGCATCGTGGACAGTGATCCTCCTTCACAGATGTTCCTTTATCGAGACAGGACCTTGGTGGCTTCCAGCACACAAGTCCTCTCCGACAAGAGATATGAAGTTTCCCATTCGACTAATTCTTTACAATTAGAGATACGTAACGTCGTGTTAGAGGATGAAGGACGATACACCTGCCTCGCCAACAACTCATATGGGCAGGTGACGGATACCACAGAACTTACTGCAGAGAGTAAGTATGGACAGTGGACTTGTCTTCCATCCGGGATGCTCCACATAGTGAAATGTTTGGGTCTAGAGTCATATGGGAAACTCAATAACAAGTAGAAATATTCAAAGCTGAGGAATACACATTACAAAATAGCGTTTTGTGCAAAGGTTTTAGGCAGGAACGGGAAAAAATGCAGAAAAGTAAAAAAATGCTTTCAGAAATAGAAGGGTTAATAGCTTATTTTTGAAAACTAATACAATGAAGTGAATGGAGAAAAGAGAAATGGAAAAACCATTAATATTTGGTGTGACCTTTGCCTTTGTTCCCGGGACTAGCAGAGAGTTTTTGGCAGGGAGGTTCTTCTGTGGATGTTGCTCCAATCCATCTATCTCATCATGTCATCCCAGACAGACTGGATGATGTTGAGCTCAGGGGGCCATATCGTCACTTCCAGGACTCCTCCTCCATAGGGCAAAGGTCACACCAAATATTAATGGGATTTACATTTCTTGTTTTCTTCATTCACTTCATTTTGTTAATTGGCAGAACATAAACTATTAACCCTTCTATGTCTGGAAGCATTCTTACATTGCTACATTTCTTCCACACCATGTCAGCCTGAATCTTTCCTCTGCAACGTCAGCTTATTCTGTAGGTCATAGGAGCCAAACCTGTGAGAGTCAGCAGAATAACGTTGCGTTGCTTCACTGTTGACCATGGGCTGTGACTGATGTAGTAACACAAACACTCGAAATTTTCTACCAGAAACACGTTGGATACAATGATTAGTAATGTTTAGGGTTGAGCCGATCTTGACTTTTCAGGATCCATTTTGAAATCCGATTTCTGATCATTTTTCATTCGAACCCGATCTCGATCCCAATTCCGATCCCAATGCAAGTCAATGGGATTTTTTTTACTAATCAGAGATCGGATTTTAAAAGCAATCCTATTCACTATACAGCATGGAATCTAACAATTGAACGCTTTGTTAGAATCCACACTGTGTAATGATTTTTTTTTTAATCACTAAGTAGCCAGAAGATTTTTTTTTTAATCCTTTGGCTACTTAGTCCCCCCTGGTGTCCACTTACCTGCAGAGATGGCTGCTCCGGTGCCCAGGGTTCTCGTTGTTCTTCGCCTCACTGTCCCCTGCCTCCCAGGTTACGAGAGTATTAGCGGGTACTGGGAGGGGAGACGTCACTTCTCCCCGCCCACACTCTCCTAAGTCACAAGCTCCGCCTTATTCCTAGCTCTTTAACACTAACCTGGGAGGCAGAGGCAGCGAGGGGAAGAAGTACGAGAACACCAGGCACCGGACCAGCCATCTCTGCAGGTAAGTAGCTACTAGAGATGTTAGTTTAGTCTCCCATTTAGAATGAATGGACACAGCCGGCGCACAGGGGGTTAAGGCTGTGTGCCGGCTGCTTCCATTCATTTCTATGGAACCGCAGCAGAGCCTTCACACTGAGTATACACTCTGCTCAGAATGAGTGAAGCGTATACTCAATGTGAAGGCTAAGGCCGGGTTCACACGGAGTATTCTGGCTCGTCATTTGGTACATAGACGCCGCGGGAGGATTTGAGGGCCATATACGCTCCCATTGTTTTCAATGGGAGCCGGTATCGTACACGCGGCGCCATTTTGCAGCCGTGATTTTGCGGCAGCCGCAAAATAGCGCCGCGTGTACGGTGCCGGCTCCCATTGAAAACAATAGGAGCGTATACGGCCCGCAAATCCTCCCGCGGCGTCTACGTACCAAATGACGAGCCGGAATACTCCGTGTGAACCTGGCCTTACATTGTTAGCTTTTCCCACAATGCTTGGCCAGTAGCAAAGCATTGTGGGAAATAATCACCGCTCTCGATCTCACCTAAAAAGTTCATGTTCGGAATTCCGATCGCGATCGTGAAATTTTCTCGATCACCGATCGGAATTCGATCTTTTCCGAACACGATCACTCAACCTTAGTAATGTTACATTGTTCTGCTTTGTTCTTATTCACAAAAATTCTAAACCAAAAACATTAGCTGCAAAAATAATCGTGTCTCCACCTGGCGAAGTCCGAGAAGGAAGTGGCGTCAACCTAACCTGCTTTCTCAAGACTATATCCGATAACAGAAACTACTCCTACAGCTGGTATAAAAACAACATCTTGTACACAGAAGGAGGGAGCAGTCTCTTAGGAATCTCTCAAGTCTCCAGTTTGGATTCTGGATTTTATTACTGCACAGCGAGGAACAGCGAGAGCAGCAAAACCTCGGCGGTGCTCAGCCTGAATGTCGCTTGTAAGTATCTGCGCCCTCTCATTTATGTGTCTATGGAAAGGTCAGAAAAGTTTCTGGAACTTTTTGTGGACTTCAGATTGTTTGACCAAACTCTTTTTAGAAAATTTTTTGAAAAATTCAAACAGTAATTTGTACAAAAATAACAAAAGAGATAATAAACTAAGAATTGATGAACCTACTATATTGCATTCAAGTGTCCCATGTCATCCATGCCTAAAGCCACATATGTTTTCCAGATGCACCAAGGCATCTCCAAGTGATGTCCTTCCAAGACACGGCAGAGGGGACATCCGCCTTCATTCGCTGTACTGTAGACAGTTTCCCATCAGCTGACATGTCGCTTTATAGAGAAGACCTACAGGTTGCCTCGAGCAGACCCATGGACTCTGTGAATGAGCGATACCGGGTGACATCATCCCATAATGAGCTGACTGTGAATATCAAGAATCTAAGACTGGAAGATGAAGGGAAATACAAGTGTACGGCCAAAAACAGCATCGGATCAACCTCTCAGACAATGTCTATCAACGTGCAGAGTAAGTTCTTCATTCTAATGTTCATCTTCATTCATGGTCTTGCGTCAGATCTAAGGGTCTCCTCTGTGACCATTCAATACACCAACATACATGTCGTCATTTTTGGAATTGACTTTGCAAAAAGCTCCATCAGCTCGGATGTCGGAGGCTCGGTTAGACCTTATTCATATGGGCACCTCTTGTCTCCTGCAAAGTAGGAAAGGGAAGGAAGGTGGACAACTATCCTGATTCTTTGCTCTCACGGAGATAAGCCACCATCAGAAGTGTCTGGGATGGGGCACAATGACAATACCAGTGGGGGAAAGGGCCAATGATATGGACAGTGGTGGAGGGTGGGAAGATGACGATGCTGAGGTTAATGGGGAAGGGGGGGGGGGGGCTCAGACAGGGGGCAATGATAATACCAGTAGAGATGGGGTGGTAATGGGGACAATGGTAATGACAGTAGGGGAAGAGGGGGTAATGAGGGACATGCTGTATACATTGCTTTACTGTATCCTTTAACTATAGTGTATGATGCATTATATAGGTAACAATTCTAGAGTGCTTCTTTAATATCTTATAACCGACTTTTTTACTGCTTTTTCTAGCTTCAAGAGTCCTGGTGTCTCCATCTACAGAGGTTCTGGAAGGTTCCCAGGTGATATTGACATGCAACTTTTTGAAGTCGCAGTTACAGGAAAGGGAATACATTTGGTACAAGAACAGCAGATGGCATAAGAAGACCTCGGACAACTCACTGGTGCTTGACAATATAAAGACCAGTGACACGGGGTACTACCACTGTGTGGTGCAGCGAACTGAGGACAACAGTGTTTCTCCATCAGTCTTCCTTCACGTGTCTTGTAAGTACGGGCTCAGAGTACACAGAATCTTTCCTCTCCATTAGGATAAGTTCAGACGGAGGTTTTTGGTCAAGATTTTGAGGCCGTATCCACCTCAAAAGCCTGACCAAAAAGACGGCTCCCATTGAAATCAATGGGAGCCGCTCCGGTCTTTTTTCCATGCATTGGGCCTAATCTGGAGTGGAGTGCGTGACTGGATGCCGGTGCAGTGCACAGGCTTTAAGTCGCGGCTATCCGGTTTTTGGTCCGGAACCTGAGGCGGCTTCCTCCTCCGGTTCCGGACCGAAAGACGCCATATGAACTTACTCTTAGAGATATGAAGAGATGTCTACATGGACGGGGTAAAATCCAAGCTACAAACTCTATGGAGATTCCAAAACATCCGCATTTTAATGGTGACCACAGCTTAACAATTGAATGAATTGTGTATTAAAGGGGTATTCCTGGGAGAATAAAAATATTAATCAAAGGGGCAGAATAGATTAAAACAATAAAATAAGCGCATTGTGTGAACACTTATGAAGTTCATCTGCTTGTTTCGCAGTTCCTCCAGAATTGAAAGTGTTATTATATTTTGGGTCTCTTCATACCCTAGAGTATAACAAGTGGAGGGCCAGGAGAGGTGCGGAAACACATTAAACACTTGTACTCATCTTCCATCACTTCTCTTGAACTTCCTTGCTGGTGGAACCTTCTAGCGTCTTCTGGCCTTCCTGGTGCCATCACAGACTCGGGGATTGCTGAGACCTCTGTGTGGGTTTCATCAGTCATGTGGTTGAGCCACCATCAGTCAACTTCAGGATGAACCTGAAACCATTGGTAAAAAAAATGGGTTGAATAAGCATTATTCATTTTGCTGATTCCCCTGCCATCCTGAGGCTTACCAGATCTCTGCTGGTCTCTGCCTCCTGGTCCCTTCTTGACCGGCCTCAGCCGTGATCCGTTGTTACGGTTCTGTGTGTGTGTGTGTATCAGGGGTGAACCTTCCCCTTTCGCCGCCCGAGCTAACTGCAGAAAGCCGCCCCCCCCGCCGGGAGGAGGGGGCGGATCGGGGGCATGGCCGGGTGGATCGGGGGCGTGGCCTAGTGAAGGGGCGGGGCTTAGCCCCGGTCGCCGGCAGAGAGTAGGCCCGGAGACTGCCTGCTCTCTGCCTGAGTGTGAGGGGAGACTGCCGGAGCAGCGCTGCTTCAGTGGCCTCCCCAAACCACCGCTCGGTGATAAGCCAGTCCAGGACAGCTTGTCCTGGACTGGCTTAGGTTAGCAAAAATGCCTCCCTCCCTGAGGCCCTGGCATAGTGCCACCTGAAGCGCTCGCTTCAGGTCGCCTCATGGGAGGTGCGGCGCTGGTGTTTGTGTGTATATATATATAAATAATATTTTTAAACGACAGAACCTCTAGTCTGCAGGACACTGCAGCGAGGTCCACAGGCCCAGTGGGCGGCTGTATGTCTGAACTTAATGTGAACAGGGTGTAACAAACACTGGCCGAGGTGCAGCGCAGTACTCACTGTGAACAGAGTGCAACAAACATGGGCAGTGGTGCGGTGTGGTACTCAATGTGAACAGGGTGCAACTAAACCCTGCCAGTTAAGCTCACTGCTGCCAAGGGTTAACTCACCCCAGATCAGCAAACACACATGCTCCTGCAACAGCTAGGAGTTCTCCTGCAACAACAAGGAGTTACCAAGGAAGTTTGCATGCTCCTGCAACAGCTAGGAGTTACCCATGAAGTTTGACAGTTTAAATAAAGCTATCTCAGAGACCGAACCTGCTGCAGCTCCACAGGCTGGAACAGTCTCTACCGCTCCTAGCCCTGATGCAGAGCTGACAGTTCAGGGTTTACAGGTCCTAACTAACAGCACCCAGAACAAAGCAGAGGAACCCCACACAGAGGCCTAGTCTGACAACCTGCCTGAATACTGAAGCCTATCCCTGACTACTGTCATTAACAAACTTCCGTGGACTTTAGTCAAACATTAGTCAAAGTGTGAGCCCCTGGCGGGCGTCGGCTCACACTATTTAAAGAGAAGACCCCGCCCAATAGAGGCGGTGGTCATGACCTCACCGCTCATGCTCAGTAGGGGAGAAATGACACTTAGCTTGTGAGCGGCTCCAAAAGTCTGAGCATGCTCAGTAAGGAGAAAGCTGGACTTAGGGTGCATGCACACTACGTAACGCCGGGTGTGTATGAGAGCCGTACACGCCGGCGTTACAGCAGGGCTGCCGAGCACTTCCCATTCACTTCAATGGGAGCGCTCGTAAACGCCGCTGTTACGAGCGCTCCCATTGAAGTGAATGGGAAGTGTTCGGCAGTCTGCTGTAATGCCGGCGTGTACGGCTCTCATACACGCCCGGCGTTACGTAGTGTGCATGCACCCTTAGACTGCAGGATCCAATCCTAACATCCGTCAGCCAATAATTAGCTGAGAAGACACGTCCAGCCATTACTTATCTGTTTTTACAAGACTAGGAAGCAGAGACCAAGAGGAAATTAGAGGTAATTATTTGTATGTTTTTTTTTTTTCAGATGGACCCCGAACCCCGGTATTGTCATCATTTTGGGAAGCACAGAGAGGACACATTGGCATCATCCAGTGCTCGGTAGACAGTGATCCACCATCCAGCCTAGCTATATACTTCCAAGGGGAGATGATTTGGTCTTCTGATTCCAAGGGATCCCCAAGTGGTAGGATAAGGGGATCCTATTCACAAAATATGGTGAAGATGGAGATCAGTGAAGTCAGAATGGAAGATGAGGGAACGTATCTGTGTGCGGCAAATAATTCCATTGGAGAGTCAAGAGCAACAGTCAACTTTACTGCGGAAAGTATGATAAGCGACTACTATCGTTTCCTTGTATTATTGCTGTCATGCGCTGATGGTTTTTCAGGGAATAAGATTGTAGAGAAAAAGTGGAATGTCCAAAAAAAAAAAACACAATCCTGGAGAGAACATACAGCTGGTTACATGGTCTTATGGCCACCACATTGGTGCTCTCTTCTTTCTTGTTAAAGTGGTTTTTGGAGGGGGTAATGGATACTAATGGAGTATACAATTGGCATCTCGATCCTGCACCTGATCCACCTGCCAGAAGCTGTATACAAGTGAGTGGGTGCAGAGCTGCCACTACAGTATATACCTCTGTAGCAGCTCTGTTCCTATTCAGAGCAGAGTTGCTTCTGGCTGTATACCCTGTATGTACAGTCCTATGAAAAAGTTTGGGCACACCTATTAATCTTAATCATTTTTAGTTCTAAATATTTTGGTGTTTGCAGCAGCCATTTCAGTTTGATATATCTAATAACTGATGGACACAGTAATATTTCAGGATTGAAATGAGGTTTATTGTACTAACAGAAAATGTGCAATATGCATTAAACCAAAATTTGACCGGTGCAAAAATATGGGCAGCTCAACAGAAAAGTGACATTAATATTTAGTAGATCCTCCTTTTGCAAAGATAACAGCCTCTAGTCGCTTCCTGTAGCTTTTAATCAGTTCCTGGATCCTGGATGAAGGTATTTTGGACAAACAATTCAAGTTCAGTTAAGTTAGATGGTCGCCGAGCATGGACAGCCCGCTTCAAATCATCCCACAGATGTTTAATGATATTCAGGTCTGGGGACTGGGATGGCCATTCCAGAACATTGTAATTGTTCCTCTGCATGAATGCCTGAGGATTTGGAGCGGTGTTTTGGATCATTGTCTTGCTGAAATATCCATCCCCGGCGTAACTTCAACTTCGTCACTGATTCTTGAACATTATTCTCAAGAATCTGCTGATACTGAGTGGAATCCATGCGACCCTCAACTTTAACAAGATTCCCGATGCCGGCATTGGCCACCTAATACACGTGGCCTGGAAACCACGGAGCATTGGACGCGAGCGGAGGCCTTCTTTAGGTCCAGGAATGCAGAAAGGCTCCTTTATAGCTGCTCCTCTCTGACAGGTTCTCTCCTTCTTGGAGGCAGTAGCAGTATGGCTGTTATCCCCTCTGTAGGGACTGGTGAGTGGTCCTAGGAGACTCTGTATCTTACATGGCCTGTGAGATTCACCATGTACCTCCTAGGTATGGCAGGAGGACCGGCAGGTGCTGTTACCTCACACACTACACTCTCCACAACATGGCTGCTCTGGTCTCCTTTCCCCTGAACAAAAACCAGCAAGAATGTACGAGCACAAATAGATACAGAGCCTTGTTTTTACAAGGAGTGCACTAATAGCAACAGAATAGTCAATACATATTTTAGCACTGATGCCACATTAAAACATAACATTTATTATTATTTTTTTAAAAAATGTTCTATGTAAAAAAACAAACAAGTGCAGTCACTATAGTTGTATATATGACAGAAAGGATATTGTTTATGGGCAATTGACCTATATTCAAGATTGTTTAAACATAGGATAACCCTTGCAATAGACAGTCACACATAGGTAAAAAAGTGGAACAGTCTTACCAGAGTTTCAGCAGGAGTCAGTTGATACACAGAGAAACGCCAGGTGGTAAGGAATACACCCTACTGACACCCTAATCGGGCCCTGGCTCCCATAGACTCCCGCCCCAACAAGGGCAGCCCCAAGCTTTCCCTGGTTGACGGCCCCACTTGTCCCCAGTCCCTACGCGCCTCCCGGAGCTGTTATGCGCCATTCATCAGGGGACTCATACAAATTCTTAATGCAAGGATACTGCAAAATAGCTGCCTAAATAAATAGGTAAATAGGTCCGCCCACAGTGGTAGGTCTACCTTCAGCATCTAGCATCCTAGCTGGCTAACACCATAGTGGTTACCACTGTATATTGTATATCCTGAACATCCTGAACAACCCCTTTAATCTCCGATCCCAGCTGTAGTAGGCAGGAGTCATATGTGTAACATAGCATGCGGTGTGTTCTTATCTCCATGCTGTCTCTGGGTAGGTGTGTAGTCGATATTACTTATCTACAAGATGAATGTCTTGTGTCCTTTCAGCTTCTCCTGTTGCTTTGCAGCCATCAGAATTGCCATCAGTCCATCATCGATGGTTCAGGAAGGACAAGCTGTGAACCTGACATGTATAGCTGCTAGTGAAGATGCAAATACAGCAACATACACTTGGTATAAAAATGGGGCCGTGTACTCAGAAGGTTCCAGAAACGTGCTGCAGTTTACTAATGTGACCAGTGAGGACCGAGGAGGATTTCACTGCAGGGTTCAGAGTCCCCGTGGAACCAAGGACTCTCAGTCAGTCATGTTGAATGTCCTATGTAAGTATGTAGTGGTTGACATATTGAGCAATATGGTACATGGTGTCTAGTTCCCGACCTTCCTGAGGCTCTCTACTGGCAGGTGAGCAGTGTCAATCTCTTCCAGCCAAGGACCACCCACTTGACAGTGGAGAGCCTAATTAGTATATTGGATACTGAAACTAGTAGTACTGATGGCTTACTAATGGAGGAATGGAGAAAAAATGGGGAGACCACTCATTCTCCGGACTGGTGATGGGCTCAGTCGTCATAATGCACCAATACTATGGACAACTTCTTGAGATGGGACTACCCCTTAATTCCATAACGCTCCGTTGCTATCAGTTATGATATCGGGTATTGCACCTTCTTAGGGCGAGCTCAACCATGGAAGGAATCCTCAACATACTGAGTTACCCTAAGCAAGAAATTAATGGTTCAAGTATAATATACTGTCCCTTCATGTTTTACTCCTTTCCCATACAGATCCTCCAAAAAATGTCTACATAAAATCCTTTTTGGATATGGAGCACAGCAGGGTCGCCATAATTCTCGGCGGTGTTGACAGTAATCCACCCTCAGATTTGTCTTTGTATAAAGATGGACGACTCGTGGCCTCTTCGGCAGATGGTAGAAGATCCAGCGAGAGGATACAGGCTTACTTCTTACCAAACACCTTGAGACTGGAAATCACAAACATCAAGTCTAGCGATGAAGGAAACTATGTTCTGATAGCCGAGAACAACCTGGGAACAAACCAAGCCTCTGTTACCTTTAATATGGAAGGTAACTAAAAATCACTCCCCATAACACCCATGTATATATTTGGTTCCATAAGACACATGAATTTTCTTTTTACTTTACCAGTATGCTGCTGTAAGTTTCTGAACAGTTTTGTACCAGGATATTGACTTGGGCAGCTCTTTCTTACCCTCTCCCAGCAGGAAGTCACAGCATGCTATAAAGTATCATGTATTAGTTGAAATATATTGCTACAGTGAGGGACGTAGATGAGAGTCATTGTCTCTATAGAATTGTAAAATGTACGCGATGGCCTTATCGACACAACTGTGAATTTCTGAAGGATCTAGCAATCATTACAAATGCTGTGAACGTCCATTTTTTTAATGTAGATGATGAGCCCCATATAGAGCTCACAATCTACATTTTTCTCGATCAGTATGTCTTTGGAGTTTGGGAGGAAGTCCATGCAAACGCGGGCAGAACATACAAACTCCTTGCAGATGTTGTCCTTGGCAGCATTCGAACCCAGGTCTTCAGCGCTGCAGTGCTAAGCACTGAGCCACTGTGTTGCCCCAACGTCCAATTTTTTATGTCCATTTTACATCCATTTTTAAGATACTGTTAAAAAAGTTGATGAATTTGACTGGAGCATCTTCTGGCGCATCTTGTACCTATTGAGGAATGAACTGCCTGATGTAAGAAACGCCAAAATGCCCCCATTGTCTTTAGATAGTTGACGACAGTGTAAGTTCTTCTACTATTGCACGTTATTGTTAGTTAGTTGTCTGCCAAGCTTATGGCTTTGCTGTTATATCCGTTTTATTGATGGTTGTTCTGCCGCTATAATTATGTTTCACTTTGTATGTAAATTATGTATTTTTGTCATTTTCGGCAGATGTCCATGTTCTGGTCAGTCCATCTACAGAACTGAGGGAAGGGCACTCGGTCACAATGACTTGTGAAGTTTTAGACAGTCCACAAGAAATAGTTAGTTACACCTGGTACAAGAACAGTAGATGGTTCCAAGACATCCGAGTGAGTTCCTTCAGGCTTGGGGGCGTAAGCGGCGGTGATGCTGGATCGTATGCCTGCACTGCCCATACATCAAACAGCTCCAAGACGTCTCCGCCGGTCTCTTTATCTGTACTATGTGAGTGGGTAGAAAACGTCTTCTGTCTTTTCAGCACCACAGCTACATTCTAAGGCCGGGTTCACCAACCATTCCATTGTTCTGTTCCAGCAGTGGACTACAATAGATCCACCATATAATGGGCACACATGGCGCTCCATGTGTCTAGTATACGTTTACACTGTTCTTCCTTTAGTCAATATTAGTAAATCTGCCCCATTATTTGTACATAAGGTCCATACTATTCTTCGGGGAGGCAACATAATATGTATACAAACATCCTTACTAATGGAGACTCATGGAGATGTTCATCACTTCGCACAGGTTTCTTCAATATTAACTATTATTTCCTTTCTCACAATAGATCCCCCAAGGAACTTGTCCCTGACGTCATTTCTAGAACTTCAGGGTAGACAACTAGGTGTAATATTGTGCACTGTGGACAGTAACCCCCCGGCACAAATGTATCTGCTCAAAGGGAAAGAATCATTAGACTCCTCCAGTCGGCTGAGACTGTCTCCTTCTCATAATACACTGAGACTAGAAATCAGAGACATCACCACAGGCGACCAAGGAGAATATACGTGTCAGGCTCGGAATTCACTTGGGACTTTGGAAAGATCCATAAGATTTACAGCAAAGAGTGAGTAGAGAAAGATCATATACTACATACATAAATGTATCTACTGTCTCACATGTTACTTTAAGGAATAATATCTTTGTACCGTGTTAGCCAGTGGAAATAAAAATTTTATGGAGATGTCTTCAGTAGTGGATACCTTTATTAATAACTTAGAAAAATGAAGACATATTACGAGCATTCGAGAACTACTAGAATGATCCCTGCATACCAGACTGATGAAGAGACCATTCTGATCGTAAAAACACGTTCAGAATGAGCGCGTAAAAAGCAGATCCCATTGACTTGAATGGGCGCCGGCATACATGCGCTCCCCATTGAAATCAATAGGAGGCTTTTTTCCCTATGCTTCCCTATGCGCGTATCACATTGAAAGCATAGGGAAAAAAGCCTCCCATTGATTTCAATGGGGAGCGCATGTATGCCGGCGCCCATTCAAGTCAATGGGAGCTGCTTTTTACGCGCTCATTCTGAACATGTTTTTACGATCAGAATGAGCGCAGCGTTACACCGCTCCCTAATACTACTCCTATGTATACATGACAGGGTTTCTCCTATAACACTTATTAATATGAGTTGCTGATCGGCTTTGGATTATTACTTCGATGGATAATTGTTTTATTTCAGTTTTTAATTATTAAAGAGAGACTAAAAGGGAAACTTCAGAAATCGAGACGTTCTCTACAAGAACTTTAGTGTGTAGAATGAGGTGTCACGGTATGTACTTGTCCTATCTGCTTGTTATATGGATGGTTTCCTTTCCTTTTGTAGGTGCGAGGCTGAGAGTCGTCCCATCGGAGGAGATATATGAAGGTCACTCTGTGACTCTTACATGTGAGGTTCCCAGGGTGGACAATACAACCTACATCTGGTACAAGAACAACAGGTGGCTCCAAGAAGGTCCTGAGGAGAATTATGTAATGGTCAATGTGTCCAGCTCCGAGACTGGTTCCTACCACTGTCTTGCCAAACATTGGACGGGTGACAGGACCTCCCCACTGGTTGGAATAAGTGTTCTGTGTAAGTGCATCTTCACTTTTGTAACTTCTTGTGATGGCACATACAATATGGATAACAGACACCCGACAAACCCCACTGACGTTACACTTAGTTTCATGTCCGTTGGAAACGTGGTTGCATTCAGACCGTCCAGCTAAAACATGGTGAAAGTGATGAAATGTATCGATTAGTGGTCAAGGCGCAAATGAAGTTCCTACAAAGGACCATCATTGGTGGAGATAAAGTCCATTCACCAGGTCACTTATCAGGATCTCCTCATCACAAACCACAATATCCCCTACAATACACCATGTTGACCCAGGAGATGTCTTCTTGAAGGACTCGTCTGATACTCTTTATCCTTATATTACAGATGGCCCCAAGAATCTGATGATCTCGTCCTTCTTAGACACCCACCATAGACAGAGTGGAATCATAATATGCAACGTGGACAGCCACCCGCCATCCACCATTGCTATGTACAAGAACGATCAACTCCTGGGCAGCTCGGCATCTAGACAGACTGATCGGGGGCAAAAGTACTGGACATCTAAATCCCATAACTATCTACGGCTGGAGATACGAGACGTGACAGTAGAGGATTATGGGAGATATATCTGCACTGCCAACAATACATTGGGAACAATACGTTCATCCATAGACCTCAATATTACAGGTAAAAGGGGTTACATTGTTTAGTTTCCCACCCCATGGAACGATTGTTGTTTCTGAAGGCCTCAAAGAACTTTTTGGGTCTAGGTAAAGATAACACCAAACTAAATCGGCGATACGGATAAAGGTAGAGAGGTGGGATGGACTAACGTCTGACATAGAAGCACACACATATAATTGTCTTTGGTATACGAACCACCGCTGTGTCTACCGAATCACTAGGTCACAAGGTAACGTTGCGCTCCTCTTCTCTTCCTGTAGGAGAGTCTGGGGCCTACAAAGCCATCGCCTGGCTCGCTATCGTCTGTATTTTATGCTTGGTCTCCGGTATAATTGGCTTTGTCTACAGGAAGAAGTAAGTAACATTGATGTTAAGTGACTCCTTACATGGGTTAATCTTGGGGGGGGGTTGATATTCACCAATGATGTGTTTACGTCTTGAAAGTAAAGCCCTAAGACGCGTTCTCCTCTTAGTCCGTTCTTCGGGCTCGTCGAAGGACCAGAAGAATGGAAAGTGGCCAATGATAGACAACAATGGATCCTGAGGGACTCCGATGACTATATTAGGGTCGCCAGGGGGCTGTTATGCTGAAAAGTTGGGTTTGCAGGGATTTTTAGCCCATGATATTTGAGCAGAGCAGATGTGAACATCACCAAGCACCCCATCACATGGCACTGGCACAGGCAATGTGGTCTCTCCATGTCGCCTTCCCCAACTTCTCATGACTGCAAGGTACTTGAATAAAGTAAGGATGGCAGATCATTGCAGTCACGTGTTTCGTTATGTTTGGATGGGGGGAGGGGGAAGCTTGTGGAGGAGGAAAGTAGGGAACACAAGGACTTCTTCAGGCTGCCAGGTTGTCACTGTAGATGTAATGGCATCTGACAATTATATGAGCAGAGCGGCCACTGCTTAGGCTGGAGCACACGCTCCACAGGGACAACCCAAAACTGTTCTTTAGGAGTCCCAAGTCCACTCTATGCCGTATGTACTGCCTATGAACCTGCAGGAGGGTCATGTGATCAGAAGGTCCTGATGAGTGCAATGTCATGTACTACAATAGCTGATTGGCCACTAGATGGCAGTGGAGAAGTAGAAATGAGATTTGTTCCTCCTTCGGTCGGTCTGGAGTCTTTCTTAAGGTTCTCACATACACAGTATATTAATATAAATGTGTCTTATATGTTGCAGAATTACAGAGAAGTTTATGAGGAGCGCAGACCAGGAACCTATCGAGATGGACAATAAGGAGACATCACATGTAAGGAGTAGACTGAAGTGATACAATGCAATAATAGCAATACCATATGAGTGTCCACTAGGGGGAGCCTAAGAGTGTCCTCAGTGCATAGAAAGAAGCAGAAGATGCAGCTGATATATAAAGAGAGTCACCAAATACCCCTGTCTGTACTGCAGTGCCCATAACAATGGCATCCACAGGTCACATCACACTGGGTCTACAGCAGTGCCCATAACAATGGCATCCACAGGTCACATCACACTGGGTCTACAGCAGTGCCCATAACAATGGCATCCACAGGTCACATCACACTGGGTCTACAGCAGTGCCCATAACAATGGCATCCACAGGTCACATCACACTGGGTCTACAGCAGTGCCCATAACAATGGCATCCACAGGTCACATCACACTGGGTCTACAGCAGTGCCCATAACAATGGCATCCACAGGTCACATCACACTGGGACTACAGCAGTGCCCATAACAATGGCATCCACAGGTCACATCACACTGGGTCTACAGCAGTGCCCATAACAATGGCATCCACAGGTCTAATAGAGGGAACATATGAGTGTCCACTAGGGGGAGCCTAAGAGTGTCCTCAGTGCATAGAAAGAAGCAGAAGATGCAGCTGATATATAAAGAGAGTCACCAAATACCCCTGTCTGTACTGCAGTGCCCATAACAATGGCATCCACAGCTCACATCACACTGGGTCTACAGCAGTGCCCATAACAATGGCATCCACAGGTCACATCACACTGGGACTACAGCAGTGCCCATAACAATGGCATCCACAGGTCTAATAGAGGGAACATATGAGTGTCCACTAGGGGGAGCCTAAGAGTGTCCTCAGTGCATAGAAAGAAGCAGAAGATGCAGCTGATATATAAAGAGAGTCACCAAATACCCCTGTCTGTACTGCAGTGCCCATAACAATGGCATCCACAGGTCACATCACACTGGGTCTACAGCAGTGCCCATAACAATGGCATCCACAGGTCACATCACACTGGGTCTACAGCAGTGCCCATAACAATGGCATCCACAGGTCACATCACACTGGGTCTACAGCAGTGCCCATAACAATGGCATCCACAGGTCACATCACACTGGGTCTACAGCAGTGCCCATAACAATGGCATCCACAGGTCACATCACACTGGGACTACAGCAGTGCCCATAACAATGGCATCCACAGGTCTAATAGAGGGAACATATGAGTGTCCACTAGGGGGAGCCTAAGAGTGTCCTCAGTGCATAGAAAGAAGCAGAAGATGCAGCTGATATATAAAGAGAGTCACCAAATACCCCTGTCTGTACTGCAGTGCCCATAACAATGGCATCCACAGGTCACATCACACTGGGACTACAGCAGTGCCCATAACAATGGCATCCACAGGTCACATCACACTGGGACTACAGCAGTGCCCATAACAATGGCATCCACAGGTCACATCACACTGGGACTACAGCAGTGCCCATAACAATGGCATCCACAGGTCACATCACACTGGGTCTACAGCAGTGCCCATAACAATGGCATCCACAGGTCACATCACACTGGGTCTACAGCAGTGCCCATAACAATGGCATCCACAGGTCACATCACACTGGGTCTACAGCAGTGCCCATAACAATGGCATCCACAGGTCACATCACACTGGGTCTACAGCAGTGCCCATAACAATGGCATCCACAGGTCACATCACACTGGGTCTACAGCAGTGCCCATAACAATGGCATCCACAGGTCACATCACACTGGGTCTACAGCAGTGCCCATAACAATGGCATCCACAGGTCACATCACACTGGGTCTACAGCAGTGCCCATAACAATGGCATCCACAGGTCACATCACACTGGGACTACAGCAGTGCCCATAACAATGGCATCCACAGGTCACATCACACTGGGTCTACAGCAGTGCCCATAACAATGGCATCCACAGGTCACATCACACTGGGTCTACAGCAGTGCCCATAACAATGGCATCCACAGGTCACATCACACTGGGTCTACAGCAGTGCCCATAACAATGGCATCCACAGGTCACATCACACTGGGTCTACAGCAGTGCCCATAACAATGGCATCCACATGTCACATCACACTGGGTCTACAGCAGTGCCCATAACAATGGCATCCACATGTCACATCACACTGGGTCTACAGCAGTGCCCATAACAATGGCATCCACAGGTCACATCACACTGGGACTACAGCAGTGCCCATAACAATGGCATCCACAGGTCTAATAGAGGGAACATATGAGTGTCCACTAGGGGGAGCCTAAGAGTGTCCTCAGTGCATAGAAAGAAGCAGAAGATGCAGCTGATATATAAAGAGAGTCACCAAATACCCCTGTCTGTACTGCAGTGCCCATAACAATGGCATCCACAGGTCACATCACACTGGGACTACAGCAGTGCCCATAACAATGGCATCCACAGGTCACATCACACTGGGTCTACAGCAGTGCCCATAACAATGGCATCCACAGGTCACATCACACTGGGTCTAAAGCAGTGCCCATAACAATGGCATCCACAGGTCACATCACACTGGGTCTAAAGCAGTGCCCATAACAATGGCATCCACAGGTCACATCACACTGGGTCTACAGCAGTGCCCATAACAATGGCATCCACAGGTCACATCACACTGGGTCTACAGCAGTGCCCATAACAATGGCATCCACAGGTCACATCACACTGGGTCTACAGCAGTGCCCATAACAATGGCATCCACAGGTCTAATAGAGGGAACATATGAGTGTCCACTAGGGGGAGCCTAAGAGTGTCCTCAGTGCATAGAAAGAAGCAGAAGATGCAGCTGATATATAAAGAGAGTCACCAAATACCTCTGTCTGTACTGCAGTGCCCATAACAATGGCATCCACAGGTCACATCACACTGGGACTACAGCAGTGCCCATAACAATGGCATCCACAGGTCACATCACACTGGGACTACAGCAGTGTCCATAACAATGGCATCCACAGGTCACATCACACTGGGACTACAGCAGTGCCCATAACAATGGCATCCACAGGTCACATCACACTGGGTCTACAGCAGTGCCCATAACAATGGCATCCACAGGTCACATCACACTGGGTCTACAGCAGTGCCCATAACAATGGCATCCACAGGTCACATCACACTGGGACTACAGCAGTGCCCATAACAATGGCATCCACAGGTCACATCACACTGGGTCTACAGCAGTGCCCATAACAATGGCATCCACAGGTCACATCACACTGGGTCTACAGCAGTGCCCATAACAATGGCATCCACAGGTCACATCACACTGGGACTACAGCAGTGCCCATAACAATGGCATCCACAGGTCACATCACACTGGGTCTACAGCAGTGCCCATAACAATGGCATCCACAGGTCACATCACACTGGGTCTACAGCAGTGCCCATAACAATGGCATCCACAGGTCACATCACACTGGGACTACAGCAGTGCCCATAACAATGGCATCCACAGGTCACATCACACTGGGTCTACAGCAGTGCCCATAACAATGGCATCCACAGGTCTAATAGAGGGAACATATGAGTGTCCACTAGGGGGAGCCTAAGAGTGTCCTCAGTGCATAGAAAGAAGCAGAAGATGCAGCTGATATATAAAGAGAGTCACCAAACACCCCTGTCTGTACTGCAGTGCCCATAACAATGGCATCCACAGGTCACATCACACTGGGTCTACAGCAGTGCTCATAATACTGGTCAGAGCCTCCATAGTAAGGCCCCCATAATAGGATACTGGAATATATCAATAATAGATGACACTATAAAGGGACAACATTGTGCCTTCATATAAGTGCCCTCATAGTCATGAAAGCCACACTGCCCACTTCTCAGGTGACTACTATACCTTGTGGGCCTGCAGTAGGATAAGCAGGATTTCCACTAGAGGGAGCATAAGAGTGGCCACTAGAGGGAGCATAAGAGTGGCCACTAGAGGGAGCATAAGAGTGTCCACTAGAGGGAGCATATGAGTCTACACTGAAAGGAGCTTATGAGTGGCCACTAGAGGGAGCTTATGAGTGTCCACTAGAGGGAGCATATGAGTCTACACTGAAAGGAGCTTATGAGTGGCCACTAGAGGGAGCATATGAGTGTCCACTAGAGGGAGCATAAGAGTGTCCACTAGAGGGAACATATGAGTCTACACTGAAAGGAGCTTATGAGTGGCCACTAGAGGGAGCATATAACTAACAGCCTACTGTGTTATTATTGAGGTCAGTATATAAACAGTATACAGTGAAAGACAGAGATAGCATTCCCCTGATAACCCCTAAATCGCCCTCTGACCCCTCCTCTCACCTCCTGCCTTCACTTTGATTCTGGATAACTTGATTATTTTTCTGTTTCTAGATGTTAACCTCTGAAGACCCGGCGGAGATAACTTCAGAATAACACTTTACGACAGATGCTGTGAATGATGACGAGGCAGCCACCAGGACGGCAGCCATACCTGAGCCTCGATACTCTGCTTATTGATTCCATGTCACCTGCTCACCGCACATTGTATATGTCACCCGTATTGTCCCCACACTGTATACAGCCCCCATGGTGTGACTGATGGTTCGGTATGAGGTCAGAGTGGGGCCCCTTGATCTATGGGGCCCCTTGCAATCACTTGGGTTGCCATTACACAATGTACAGTAAACTGCAGCAATGTTGTGCAGGTGTAGATCATTACACCATTGTCTCCTAGTCATAGACATTCCCCAATATGTCAGCCAAGTGTAATAGAGGAGGGGGTGTGGGAGGAGCCAGGGGGGTTCTCATCCCAAAATGGACTCTTCAAAATTTACCGAACCTCTGCTCCTCATTACAGAACAAGTATTATATTGCACATTGCAATAAAGTCTAATCCATATGTAATAACTACTTCAGCCTAAGGCATTTCTTACACACCGGTGATAGATAGAGAGATAGATAGATAGATAGATAGATAGATAGATAGATAGATAGATAGGTAGATAGGAGATAGATAGATAGATAGATAGATAGATGATAGATAGATAGATAGATAGATAGATAGATAGGAGATAGATAGATAGATAGATAGATAGATAGGAGATAGATAGATAGATAGATAGATAGATAGATGATAGATAGATAGATAGATAGATAGGAGATAGATAGATAGGAGATAGATAGATAGGAGATAGATAGATAGATAGATAGATAGATAGATAGATAGATAGGAGATAGATAGATAGGAGATAGATAGGAGATAGATAGATAGATAGATAGATAGATAGATAGGAGATAGATAGATAGATAGATAGATAGATAGGAGATAGATATATAGGAGATAGATAGATAGATAGATAGATAGATAGATAGATAGGAGATAGATAGATAGATAGATAGGAGATAGATAGATAGATAGATAGATAGGAGATAGATAGATAGATAGATAGATAGATAGATAGATAGGAGATAGATAGATAGATAGATAGGAGATAGATAGATAGATAGATAGGAGACAGATAGATAGATAGATAGATAGATAGATAGATAGATAGATAGGAGACAGATAGATAGATAGATAGATAGATAGATAGGAGATAGATAGATAGATAGATAGATAGATAGATAGATAGGAGATAGATAGATAGATAGAGGAATCATGGAGAATTCATGGAGGAAAGGTCAGCAAAAAAAACCCATCACCCAAGAAAGCTCTATAAAAAGTGACAAAAAGACATTTCTGTATTCTTTAGATTTTCCACAAGGTGGCAGCAAAGAACACAGGATGAAATCCCAACACTCAGTCATGTAGGGAGAGACCTCCTAGTCAGGTGTGTGGAGACTTCTACAGCCATAGTCGCTCCACTGCAAGGGAACATGGGAAGAATATGCAAATCTGTCTCCCAAGATGTAAACAGGGAGACAGTGCCTCTGTTATGCTGCCCCCCATAGGGAAGTTGGGCATGTTGTCCAGGGTCCTTGCTATGGGGGGCAGCATAACAGAGGCACTGTCTCCCTGTTTACATCTTGGGAGACAGATTTGCATATTCTTCTCATGTAGAGAAGTTAGGGCTATTGGACATGTGGGCGGAGTCTTACACTACTGACCTACCAAAGAGCAGAGAAGATCACACTGAGCTCTGCTACATCACAACCCCAAATGGTGACGGCTCCCCCTATGTTACCCATTACATTGTCTGCCCATAGAAAGGGTTTCAGCCACGCGGAGTTGCTCCCTGTACAGACCTAAACTACTCACAGCTGAGGGTTTGTTCACAGTAACATCAAGGCTGGGCCATTAACCCTATGTGCGCTGAATTACCTTGACCCCCCAAACAGATACAATGTATCAATGTAAGTAAAATTTAACAAAATATCTGGTATATCGTGTAAAATAATCCTGCAATGTAATGGCCTAAAATCTTAGCCAGTCCTGGGCACCATAAACCAGGAGAAGCTGTGGCAGAGAGCAACAACCTGGCCCAAATACCAGAATGCCCCCTGCAGTTATATGTCTGTCCACCAGGTGTCAGCAGAGTCCAGGCTATTCCTCACTCCTCTGCTCCAGCTCCCATATGGCGCTAACATGGAGGGGGGCCATATGCTGCTATAATGCCTGGCATGTGACGGGTGAGGTCAATAGGACAATAGGCAGGAGAAGGCGGCATTATTACATTACAAATGTCACGGGGTGAGGGAGGGGGTGAATACTACAGAAGCTTTGTCTGAATTTCAACTTTTTAGCCCCATGTGAAGCTCCATCTCGCTCCTATGTATATTTGGTCTATGTTTCCTCAGTGGCCTCTGTCTGGGGGTCTGTATTTCGGTAACTGGTCTCTATTTGTCTAGGGGGTTTCTCTGTCTAGATATCAGGGGGTTGGGGTCTGTATTTATGGCAGGGTCAGGGGAATACCCCCCAACTTCTGAAGGGCAGAATGTACTGTGGCCAATTTGGCTCCACCCACTTCTACATTGACTCCGCCCACCCATTTCTCTTTGTGACCCCCACACAGTATAATGCTCCTGCAGTCACCGTAATATTATAGTATCATGTCCATCTCCTGGTGCACCCCCAGTTTAATTTTCCTCTCCATCTGCCCCCTACAGCATGTGGTCTGACTTCCTGGGGTCTGATTTTTCAGGACATCTAATATGTTGTCAGTATTTTTCAGGGGGGGTGGGGGTCTGAATTTATTGCAGGACTCTGGGTCTTCAGCCCATATTTAGTTTGGAGGCCCGGGGTGTTTTGTCGCCGCTTTTCTTTGGGGAGTCTTCAGTAGGGTTGAGCGATCAAGATCGGAAAAGATCGGATTCCGATCGGCGGTCGAGTAAATTTCACAATCGCGATCGGAATTCCGATCCTGATCTTTTCCGGCAGGATCAAGGTCAGAGGTTATCTCAAGATTGGCTGAACCCTATTCATGTCTATATCAGTAATAGGGTTGAGCAATTGGGATCGGAAAAGATCAGATCCCGATCGGCAATTGAGCAAATTTCACGATCGGGATCGGCTGGAAAATGATCAAAAATCGGATTTTAAAAACGATCCTGAAATTTGAAGATCGGCTCCGCCCCAGTCTTCAGCAACCTGTGCCCAGAAGTTGCAGCAATTCTTATTATTTCTCTTACTTGTTTAGCGCCAACTCACAATCTGCGTTCAGCTGGGACAACGAATCTCCAGCCAAAGTGTAAAGACGGCGATATCAGTCCTGGCCTGCAGTGGTCCCCTGGACAATCCCTACTTGTTAAAAGGGGTTCCTTGACAATAAGCTGATCATTTCGTGCCCCCCTGCTTGGACCCCCATCAGTCAGTTGTTTTCTGTTGTGACACTTGACAGCAAATGCTGAGTTTCTCTACAGCTCCCCCACAGGTGAAATAAAATATGACACGCACAGGACAGGAGCTGTCCCCCTCCTTTCTATTTTGCAGTTCACTCCCTGACACTAGGGCAAGTCTGTCCTTAGATTGCAAGAAGCTCAAGACAAGAACAGAAGATGTGAAGGGGCCAAACTCTTCATAGCCATGTAGTCTACACACAGCCTGTCATTGCTCAGAGAGGAGTCTGCAGCTTCCCACAGCCCCCAGTGAGTGTAAGGCCTTGTTCATACCTGCGTTCGGTATTCCATTTGGGGAGTCTGCATGCGGACCCCCTGAACGGAATAACGAACACAAATACAAGCGATGTGCAGTAAAAGCACACGGACCCCATAGACTATAATGGGGTCTGTGTGCTTGCCGCTCACTGCCCGCACAAATCATGCGGACAGTATATTGTGAACTACTTTCCTGTCTGCTTGATCCCTTGTGGTGGCAAGCACACGGACGCCATTATAGTCTAAGGGGCTGTGTGCTTTTACTGCGTTTGCGTTCGGTATTCCGTTTGGAGGGGTCCTCATGCGGACTCCCCTGGACGGAATCCAAACGCAGATGTGAATGAGGCTTTAGGTGAGTATTTCTACCTCTGACTAGCTTCTTGTGTTATTGCTGATGAGATGTTACTCAGTAGCAACATCTAGTGACTCAGATTTCTTTGTTTTTTGTGTCAGGGATCTTTCTAGCTGCACCATAACCTGGATTTGCAGTCCGGTGTCCTTGGATCGCCAATATTACAGTCCTTTGGGATTTTCTCTGTTATTAGTTGCTATTTTATAGTTACTCCTGGCAGAAGTCCATGTTGAGAAGCCAGTAGCAGTAGTAATGGATGGGTAAGGGGAGCAAACTGTTTTGTGTTGTACATGACTCCTGCCTCAGAGAGAAATGCAAAATGTCCTGCAGCCATAATGGGGCTAGTAGCTGAAAAGCTAATACTGAACATCACGTATGACGGCTTATACAGACAGAGAACAGATTGTCAGGGACACCCTACAGATTTGTGATGAAAGCTCAGGTACCCTTTAAGAGGCTGCTGCAAAAAGAATACGATTGAAAAAGAAAAACCTAAATGGATTTTGAAAAAACTTCCCCTTTAATGCAAAGTTTTTCTACAAAGTGCAGAGAAGTCTTTGGCCATTTGTCTGTGCTGATGTGATCAGGCTGCTGCGCCATCATATCACATTCAGGGCAGAGCAAGGTCACGGCAAGAAGATGTCAGCTCAAGTACGGAGCCTGCTGCCGAAGAAGCAATCTGCCGGGAAGCACTCGCCTCCATAAATGCTTAACATGGGAGAAGTAGATGTGACTTTGGGGAGATAATTGTGGTGACCCCAGAACGCCCCTGCTATTAATAGTGTGGTCACATCGCTCCTTGATGGGCAAAGCCCAAATGAAAAGGAAGGAACAGATGGGACAGCAATTCTGAGAGGCTTTGCGCAGCGCGCTCTATTAGATGTGTTCCAGCCTCCGATGCCCAGGGACACTTGGTTGTTCAGTCTATTGTGCCGGTTACTTGAGGCCAAGCAGTAACATCCCGTAACCTGACGTGACTCCTCAATTCACTTTATATACCCTCTGAGCAACGAGAAGCTCAAGCGATGGAAAAACTCTGCGGAATCTGAGGCAAGATCTGCACCGACTGCATTCACCGATGATGACCAGGGCGCCACCATTGACCTCTTTGTGCCAGATCACCTATTGGACAAGAACCTCAAGGTGTCAACACCATTAACCCCGGTTATATTATTAGTAATAGACTTATATGTCAAAGCCCAAATCCCAGGTATTGGAAGGCCCCGGGTGATGTCTGGTGGGACCCTGGTGACTCTGGTATGAAGCATCAGAAAATTGCTGGAGCCTAGGTGTAGGGACCAGTGTAGTCCTCCTGGATCGGAACCTGGACAAAGTCCTCTCTGCCACCTAAGAGGGTATAGGCTAGAACATGGTGGTGTAAACCTGTAACCATGAGAATTGTAGGGTCAGCAGAAGACATTGGGGCAGATAGGCTGATAATATGCACCAGAAATCCAATGTAGTGTACGCCAAAAATCTATTGTCCCTGCTTCACATCTCATTGTCTATGTGTTCTAGATACTTTGTAATGGTTTGTGTGCCGTGTATGGCGTGTTGGCTGGGTTTGTAGACAAGGGGGTGTGACTTACTAGGCTAAACTGTGAGCCAGAAATTGTGCCAACATTTCAAAAGCTGCTCCACAATGTCAGTCATTGCGCCAAATTTTTGCACAAAAATGATGTAAGAAACTAAGCCAAGTGATAATTGGCGTAAATGAGATGAGACCGTCTGCAAGAGATCGAAATGTATCAGCATCAGAAACTTCGGGAAACCTGGTGCAGTATAAGATTGTCCAGGCAAACTGCACTAAAAGATATAGAATATCAGTATACAGTATAGTATAGTATGAGTGCAGTATATTATCAGTACAGTACACTACAGTATGGTATATTATCAGTACACTATAGTGCAGTATATTATCAGTACAGTATAGTATGAGTGCAGTATAGTATTAGTACACTTCACTACAGTATAATATTATATCAGTACAGCACAGTAATGTACAGTATAGTATTAGTATTAATTTATCTGCCACATTGCTAAGAAATGCCATATAATATATATTGTAGACCGGAAAGAATGCAAAAGCTTCAACTGAATGACATTGAGAGTGTTAAAAAGTGTGTGTCACCAGAACCAGCATATCACCCCAGCCCTGCAGATAGATAGGTTACTGTCACCAGAAACAGTATATCACCCCAGTCCTGCAGATAGATAGGTTACTGTCACCAGAAACAGTATATCACCCCAGCCCTGCAGATAGATAGGTTACTGTCACCAGACCCAGCATATCACCCCAGTCCTGCAGATAGATAGGTTACTGTCACCAGAAACAGTATATCACCCCAGTCCTGCAGATAGATAGGTTACTGTCACCAGAAACAGTATATCACCCCAGCCCTGCAGATAGATAGGTTACTGTCACCAGAACCTGCATATCACCCAGTCCTGCAGATAGATAGGTTACTGTCACCAGACGCAGCATATCACCCCAGCCCTGCAGATAGATAGGTTACTGTCACCAGAACCAGTATATCACCCCAGCCCTGCAGATAGATAGGTTAGTGTCACCAGAACCAGCATATCACCCCAGCCCCGCAGATAGATAGGTTACTGTCACCAGAACCAGCATATCACCCCAGCCCTGCAGATAGATAGGTTAGTGTCACCAGAACCAGCATATCACCCCAGTCCTGCAGATAGATAGGTTACTGTCACCAGACGCAGCATATCACCCCAGCCCTGCAGATAGGTTAGTGTCACCAGAACCAGCATATCACCCCAGCTCTGCAGATAGATAGGTTACTGTCACCAGAACCAGCATATCACCCCAGCCCCGCAGATAGATAGGTTACTGTCACCAGAACCAGCATATCACCCCAGCCCTGCAGATAGATAGGTTACTGTCACCAGAACCAGCATATCACCCCAGCCCTGCAGATAGATAGGTTACTGTCACCAGAACCAGCATATCACCCCAGCCCCGCAGATAGATAGATTACTGTCACCAGAACCAGCATATCACCCCAGCCCCGCAGATAGATAGGTTACTGTCACCAGAACCAGTATATCACCCCAGCCCTTCAGATAGATAGGTTACTGTCACCAGAACCAGCATATCACCCCAGCCCCGCAGATAAATAGGTTACTGTCACCAGAACCAGTATATCACCCCAGCCCTTCAGATAGATAGGTTACTGTCACCAGAACCAGCATATCACCCCAGCCCTGCAGATAGATAGGTTAGTGTCACCAGAACCAGCATATCACCCCAGCCCCGCAGATAGATAGGTTACTGTCACCAGAACCAGCATATCACCCCAGTCCTGCAGATAGATAGGTTACTGTCACCAGAACCAGCATATCACCCCAGTCCTGCAGATAGATAGGTTACTGTCACCAGAATCAGCATATCACCCCAGCCCTGCAGATAGATAGGTTACTGTCACCTGACCCAGCATATCACCCCAGCCCTGCAGATAGATAGGTTACTGTCACCAGACCCAGCATATCACCCCAGCCCTGCAGATAGATAGGTTACTGTCACCAGAACCAGCATATCACCCCAGCTCTGCAGATAGATAGGTTACTGTCACCAGAACCAGTATATCACCCCAGCCCTTCAGATAGATAGGTTACTGTCACCAGAACCAGCATATCACCCCAGCCCTGCAGATAGATAGGTTACTGTCACCAGAACCAGTATATCACCCCAGCCCTGCAGATAGATAGGTTACTGTCACCAGAACCAGCATATCACCCCAGCCCTGCAGATAGATAGGTTACTGTCACCAGAACCAGCATATCACCCCAGCCCTGCAGATAGATAGGTTACTGTCACCAGAACCAGTATATCACCCCAGCCCTGCAGATAGATAGGTTACTGTCACCAGAACCAGCATATCACCCCAGTCCTGCAGATAGATAGGTTACTGTCACCAGACGCAGCATATCACCCCAGCCCTGCAGATAGGTTAGTGTCACCAGAACCAGCATATCACCCCAGCTCTGCAGATAGATAGGTTACTGTCACCAGAACCAGCATATCACCCCAGCCCCGCAGATAGATAGGTTACTGTCACCAGAACCAGCATATCACCCCAGCCCTGCAGATAGATAGGTTAGTGTCACCAGAACCAGCATATCACCCCAGCTCTGCAGATAGATAGGTTACTGTCACCAGAACCAGCATATCACCCCAGCCCTGCAGATAGATAGGTTAGTGTCACCAGAACCAGCATATCACCCCAGCCCTTCAGATAGATAGGTTACTGTCACCAGAACCAGCATATCACCCTAGCCCTGCAGATAGATAGGTTACTGTCACCAGAACCAGTATATCACCCCAGCCCTGCAGATAGATAGGTTACTGTCACCAGAACCAGCATATCACCCCAGCCCTGCAGATAGATAGGTTACTGTCACCAGAACCAGCATATCACCCCAGCCCCGCAGATAGATAGGTTACTGTCACCAGAACCAGCATATCACCCCAGCCCTGCAGATAGATAGGTTAGTGTCACCAGAACCAGCATATCACCCCAGCTCTGCAGATAGATAGGTTACTGTCACCAGAACCAGTATATCACCCCAGCCCTTCAGATAGATAGGTTACTGTCACCAGAACCAGCATATCACCCCAGCCCTGCAGATAGATAGGTTACTGTCACCAGACACAGCATATCCCCCCAGCCCTGCAGATAGATAGGTTACTGTCACCAGAACCAGTATATCACCCCAGCCCTGCAGATAGATAGGTTACTGTCACCTGAATCAAACCTTTTTCCCCATTGTGAATGAAGACCTCTGTTTCCGAGATATTGAACTTTTTGTCAATATGTAAATTAGCTCTTTGGAGGTATGTGGGCTTCACCATTGCTCCAAAAATAGCTAAATTGAATCTCAACAAAAAACAGTGATATCTCGGCAACAGAGACTCCAAATCACAATGATAAAATATGGTATGATTCAGGTGGCTCATCTATTTGTGGGGATCATTTAGATCAGCAAAGGCTCCTCAGGCTTCTGTAGAACTTATGGATTGTTTAAGCTGCTGTCTCAAGGGCAGTCAACCACAAGTAAGGCTTTTGTGTTGGACACATAGCCTGTATGGGCTGGTGGGTAGTGAGATCTTTGAGTTGCCAGGGCATCTGGGACCCAGTAATAAATCATGTTTTATTGGCCCAGTGTGATAAGACCAAGTCTGTGCAATCTGCTGCTTATCTTGAGAAGACTCAGCCCGAGGGTGACTACACCATATCCTCCCTCCATACATATACAGCCATGAAATATCACTGCTTACATTGAGTAATGGTGGCATCTCTAGCCGACTAACCATAAGCCGAGAACAATATTTTCTGGTCAATGGTCTTGATTTTCTTGAATATTTCTCTGACGAGGACCTGGTTGAACATTATCACATTCCTATGTCTAAACCACTGCTTATTTCTTATTTGGAGGACAACATTTTGGCAGGTGCCATTCAGGTTGTCTTTTGTCATTCCTCAAGACTTAATGTGGCTACGTTATAAAGAATTTGTACTTTTGGAACATCTAAAGGCTTGTCAGTCCTCTGTCCATGAACCTGATAGTGGTTGGCTGTCCACAGATATCCAGTGTTAGGGAACTGCGTTCTTACGGAAATGTCTGTGTTCAATTTATGCGAAGCCTCTGGTCGCTGTGTCTTTGACCTCCTACTCCAAACCCTGCTAGGTCTTCTGGAGCACTGTTAAGTCTATGCTGATGTGTTCTACAAATGGACAGTCATCCCTATGACTATGACATTGACCTTCTGCCCAAGGACTCTCCACTTAGGAGTCTCATCTGTTCCTTGACCTGAAATAGAGGCCATTATATCAGAGAATTACTGGACCTGCCACAATGTAACCACTTACCATGAGTGAAGGACTCCACCTGAGAACTGTCTACCTCACATTATAGATAGTAGACCTTCTCATTGTGCCATAATACCATGCCAAGATAGACTCCATTGCTATAAGCTGGTTAATCATCTACCTTGACAGTCTATCATCGAGCTCCTGGCTTGGTCTGTGTGTAACCAGGGTGGGAAGATGTCCCTTCCCTCATGATTTCCCAAATACAACTGAAGCACAAAAATTTTACCAAGGGCCAGTTATCGGAGCTATATGTACTAGGCATGGCTGTTCTCCATAATTGTCTTATGTAAAGTTGCCCTCTCCTTACCAACAACTTCTGTGACCACTGATTGGTCTCAGCGGCTTATAGAGCCTCCTGCTTGTGGCATAAGAAGGAAAGTAGACCAGGACAGGGCAAAGGAGTGCCGGTGATAGCGGAATCTGCTCTAGATATAATCGGTTTTTATTGAATTTCCACGAAAAAACAGAACAAAGGCACAAAACAGAATGCAAACAATGCAGCAATTGTACTTGTGCAAGAGAACATAGAAGCTCAAAATAAGTACGGAAGAATAGAGCAGACAAAAGAAAAGAAAGAGGGGGAAGGGGGAGGCAAAAAAACAGGGAAACACACGGAGACCGAAGGGGAAACAGGAAAAAATGGGGGTGGGGGGACAACAGGGAGAGTCATGAAGATACATAAGAAAATTCATATGACTCCTGTAAGATCACCCATGGCCGCCAGAGGGTCTCAAACTTGGAGGAGGCTGGGGAATCCACTGCAACCAGAGCCTCCATCCATCTAATGAGGAGAAACTCCTGGGTCCACTCCAGCAGAGAGGGTTACTGGACTGTGCCAATGGCGCGGGATAACCAGGAGGAAGTGACGAAGGAGATCGCCCTTCACCTAAGATATACGACCTGGAATGAGAAATAGGAGAGACCCTTGAGGAGAAAGGACCACGTCCCGTCCGCTGACTTTAGTGTAGAGAGAGAAGAAAAGATAAGATAATCCTTTAAAGGGGCTCTATCAGCAAAATTATGCTAATAGAGCCCCACATATGCGTGAATAGCTTTAAAAAGACCATTCAGGCACCGTAAATCTTATATTAAACCCCGGTCCTGTTTTTAAATAAAAGCATTGAAACATATATGCAAATCTTACCGAATGTGCACCATGGATGGGGATGCACGGTGCGATGTCATCTTCGGGCACGCCTGCCTCTTCTGTCTTCTTGTAGTTACGCCCTCTGGTTCCGCGTCTTCTTCTGTCTTCTTGTCTTCAAATCCCGCGCCTGCGTAGCGCTTCCCTCCGGAGCACTATTGCGCAGGCTCACTTGCCAGTCCCCGTAGAACTACACGAGCGTACTGCACGCTCCTGAACTGCCATTAAGTAAAATGGCGAGTGAGCCTGCGCGGTAGCACTCCGGAGGAAAGCGCTACTACGCAGGCGCGGAATTTGAAGACCTCAAGCTGGAAGAAGACCAATAGCAAGCTGGCAGAAGAGATGAGACCAGAGGGCGTCGCTCCAAGAAGAAAGAAGAGGTAGGCGTGCCCGAAGATGATGCGGTGGCCCCGGTGCACGTTCAGGTACAATTTGCATATATGTTTTAATGCTTTTATTTAAAAACGGCACCGGGGTTTAATAATAACATTTACGGTGCCTGAATAGCCTTTTTAAAGGCTATTCACGCATATGTGGGGCTCTATTAGCATAATTTTGCTGATAGAGCCCCTTTAATAATTCCACAGTGGAGAAATTTTGGAAGACGGAAGATCAAAAGGTCCAACTCTCCCCACACTCACATTGGTACCAGCGAGCCAAAATCTTAATGTTTTTCTCTTCAGGGCTACAAGGCAGTGGCAGTTTATGTGTAAACAAGAAAGAACGGGCCCAATCAGCAGGAGAGAGGTGCAGGTCAAGGTCCCTTTCCCAAGAATCAGTATAACAGGGGAGACCCGGAGTGGCAATAAGAAGGACTGGCTAAGTTTCACTTTCTCCAAGACGGCGCGCAGGAAACCCCAATGCCCATGGTCAGAAGCCTTCTCCTCATCGACCAAGAGGAGGCAGAGTGGGACATCCCGGTTGTGCGCCAGGGGAATCTGCTCTAAATCCTGGAAAAACAGTGACTGCAGCAGGATCCCCCTCCACACACACACACACACACACACACACACACACACACACACACACACCCATCCGACAGGTTTGCATTAGGACCACAAGTTTCTTCGCCACACTGCATTGTGTAAGCTCTGATCCTGTCAGTGGACAGACAAAAATGGAGCAGATCAGTAGGAGATTAACCCTTTGGTTTCTGCAAGCTTTCTACGAGACTGTATCAGAAACAGGCAGAACATTCTGCAGGCTGACAAACCAGTTTATGTTACCATGTATGTCTAATGTTCTAGAAATGTATTTGGAGGAGGATCTAGAAACTGATATATAAGCAGTGACTCCCCTACGTGATGGGGCTATAATCTAGTGAAGTCCACTATCATCCTGTCCTACTGATGTGATCAGCTAGAACAGATTGGGCCTCGGCAAAGGCAGCAAATATCACCCCGAATCCATCAGTCAGGGATTCCGCTGCCATAGAACTGTACAGATCCCATATTACAATCTGCAATCTGCAGCCGACAACAAGGGGTGCATACTGGTGGTGGTTATAGGGGTCCCTGATGCTCCTATAAGTAACATACGTCCTATTTTACTGCAATTTGCATTTTTAATCTGGTTCTAGTTAAATTAACCCCTGTTCTGCCGGTTGAGAAGCGCAATCTTAAGCGCATTTGAGTCTCCTGGGAGGTAAAGCAGAGTTCACGTAGAGTGCTACCGCTACATGCTTATATAAGCAGCCAGTTCAGGAATACACAGATCACGCCTGTCATAACATTAGAGCAATCCACAGAGACAAGATACGCTGCGCCCCATAAGATAATGTTTTCTTACAGCTCCGCCGAGGATGTAATTAAAAGCAAAGGCAAAGGATAAAAATAAGCATTTCCCGCAGATAAGTCGAGGCAGGATTAACATGTAGCGACTACCGAGCCGCCGCCAGCAAGTATGTTCTGCTTCATAGATAAGGCGGCTGGAGTTTTTTTGAACACATCATTTTGAAACTTTTTTATAGTCTATGCCGGGGCTGCTCCGCTGTGTTGTAGACTCGTAGATATTCGGGTCCGTGTCTTCGAGTTGATAAGCTGCTAATCTGGGTTGTGACCGGTTAGAACCATCACAGCCCACTTGGGTTTGTTGTCCATCTTTCCATGACCTATTGTGGTAACCAGGGGCAATGGGCAATGTAGTGTTGTCACGTTTGGGCAGAGTGGTGTCCCGGTGTATCCCTGATTATCCACAACCCTTTCCACTCTTCCATTCACCCAGGTGCGATGTGTAGGATAACAGTCGACCACACAGGGTTAGGGTGAACAGGTTAACTTTACTGAAGAAACCGACAGTCTTACAGTGCTTTGCAGCAGCAGGTTCACAGTGCAATGTGACAAAGTCCAGTACAGGCACTGAAGAGTTAAGTGAGGCACCAATCACCAATCCTTATGTCCCTTAGCAGTAGTTGGGAGGACGGTTGCTATTAGCAATGTGAAGGTGTACAAATACAGTAGGAGAGTAGATGATAGGACAGGCCAGCCCTTGTGGGAGACAACGATAACTGCGGCTTCGTAACTTGGCTCGTTACGGATAAAGACTCACGTTTGGTGATGTCGGGGTGCAGTGGCTCGGGGACCGATGAAAGGCCACTAGCAAGGCAGGAGGGTCCTTGAAGTAGTTGCCCCTCCTGGCAAACAGTATGCACAATACTTTAGGGAGGTAGGAGACCTTGCAGAGTTTCCGCAGCTCGCGGGGCTCTGTCCGGAGAGGTAGAAGGTGCAGGAGTTGATTTCAGGGGTGCAGGCACTTCAGCCCAGCTGTACCGGCGGGCTATATCTTCCAGACCCGGATTTCAGCTTGTCAGGGGTCTCGGCTGAGACCTGCAGTGTCACTGCAACTTCAGAGAAAACAAGTAGGCCTAGACCTCAGGCTTGAGGCCTACACAGGAGCTAAGAGCTGGTGGCAGGTGTCTGCCTTCCCTAGACTCTAGGCCTAGACAGCAGGCCTGAGAGGAAGGAAGCTCCTCCCAGGGAGAGGACTGGATAGGGATTGGTGCTCACAACTCACATGTTTAGCAGACACAGGAAACTTAAAGTGACAGTACATAACAATACATTTATAATGCAAAGTACATCAGAACCTATATAAAAGAGAGATACATCTGCCTAAATACTGACAGGGGTGCCACAGAGGTGCTGGGGAGCAGTGCCCAGGAGTAAGCTACTGGCCACAGGCGCACAAGGGCCCTAACTCACTATCAGTGGCCGCTCTGGGTCACTGCACACCCCCGGGCTTTGACAAAAGCCGGCCTCGGCGCAGGGCTCGAGGGCGACTGGTGGACAGTCTAGTCCCCAAACTAGAAGACAGGGGTTCTGGGTCACCTCGACTCAGGATTTACTGCAACCATCAGGCCCCTAGGGGTCCTGCAGGCTAGGCCTAAGAGAACCTGAGGAGGGAAGAAGTTAGGCACTCAAATATATGCAAACAGGTGTAGTGCAAACAAGGTATACATCTTTAAATATCAAAAATATACCTATTGGCATAGATGTGTAAACAGTAGAAAAATACATAAAAGCATAAAAATCAAAGTGCTAATCCAAGGGGGCTCATAGTCTTTAGAGCCCGTGTAAAAGGGGGCAAGGTAAGTAAATTTATAACGTTCATGGCAGAGCCAGGCACACAGCTTAAACGTTGCATAACAAAGAAACAGTCCATAACAAGGGCAAGTCTTTGCAGGCTCAGATGCATTAGAGTCCATGCAGGAGATAAAGAATTTAATCCTTGTAGCGGGCAGGAGGCACACCTCTTGTGCTTCTCTCAGACCTCCTGAGAGCAATCTCCGCAGCAGGGGGAAGTCCGTGAGGTTCTGCAGCAGGCAGAAGTGGCTGTGTAGCCAGCAAGGTTGGTGCAGCCGGAGGCATGGCTGCAGGCTGTAGAGCAGATGGGTAGTACCCTGTCAGAAGAAAAGGAGTTTCTTGACACAGCTCACTGACGGGAATGATAGTTCTGAAGGCGGTAGAAGGAGGATGAGGAGGAGGTACCTCTGGAGCAGGAAGAGGGTACCCGATAGGAGCTTCACTCGGTGGCAGCACCGGTGCAATGTACAGTTCTTCCCTGTGACAGGGCTTTAGCCGGTTTCGGTGAACGACTTGGGGAGCTCTTCCTTCTTTAAAGATCTCACATACATCAGGGTAAGGCACAGCTGTGAGGATATATGGTTCTGGTTCCCACAGAGGTTCTAGCTTGTGGCTACGGTGCTCCTTCTTCAGCCAGACCTTGTCTCCAATCTGGAGGGGAACAGCATGCGCTCGCTGGTTGAAATCTTCCTCCTGACGTCGGCGAGCTTCTTCCATTCGGAGATTAACAATTTCTTGTGCCTCTGTTATTCTCCTCTGATGTTCCGTAACCCAGTCATCCCTTGGCAGGGGATTTGTAGAGTCGGGTATCTGTATCCCAAGAGCTCGGTCTTTTGGGAGTTGTCCTTGTCGCCCGAACATCAGGTAGAAGGGCGTGAAGCCAGTGGAACAGTGGACGGTGTTGTTATAGATTTCCACCAGCTCAGCAAGGAGATTAGGCCACTCTTGTTGTTTTGTCACTGAGGCTGTGCGCAGCATGTTGATGAACACCTGGTTAACCTTTTCGCACAGCCCATTGCCTTGGGGATGGTAGGCAGTTGTCCGTAACTTCTTGCACTCATGGTACTGGCATAACTCCTGGAACAGCTGGGATTCAAAGGCAGAACCACGATCTGTCAGGGCTTTCTCCGGGCAGCCATAGTGCTTCACGTACTCATGGTAGAAGACAGCAGCTGTTGTGCGGGCGGTAAGGTCCTTGACAGGGACAACTGCGGTCCATTTGGAGAAGTGGTCTACCATTGTAAGAGCGTGGGAGTAGCCAGACCTAGTAGGGGCCAATTTTACATGGTCCAGGGCAACGAGTTCGTTAGGCCTTTGAGTCTGGATGGGGTGAAGTGGTGCACGCTGGTCTCTTCTTCCTGCCTTGGTCAAGTTGCAGGCGGTGCACTCCTGGCACCACTTCTCGATGTCGAATCTCATCCCAATCCAATAGAATCGGCGGCGGATTGTAGCTTCGGTCTTATAGACCCCGAAGTGACCAGACTGGTCATGGTAGGCGTCCAGCACCATGTTGGCATCTCTCCTGGGGATAATAATTTGATGAAGTCGTTGGTTGGACACTGGATCTAGGGTGTTTCGGAGGATCAGCCCCTTTTGGAGGAAGAGACGCTTTCTTTGCCGCCACAAACGAAGGAGTTCGAGGTCTGGACAAGATTGACGTAGGCGGACAGGAGTTCTTCCGGTGAGCAGGTAGTCGTGTATCTCACCTAGGCTGCAGCTCTCTTGCTGCAACAGCAGCCACTTGGAAGGTTCCTGTAGAGGATCAATTGAGTTAGATGGTGACGCTTCTGCTTCTACAGCAGCGGTAATGACATTTTGCTGGGCGAATCTGTTATAGAAAGGTGGCATCTCGACTTCTTCCCATTCATCTGGGACAGCAGACTCTTCTCCATTTTGGAGTCGTGACAGGGCATCTGCGTTTGTGTTCGTCTTTCCGCTTCTATATTTTATAGTGAAGGAGTAGTTTGCCAGCCTAGAAGCCCATCTTTGTTCAAGTGCACCCAGCCGTGCGGTGTTCAGGTGCGCCAGGGGATTGTTGTCAGTGTAGACTACGAAGGACGATGCAGCAAGATAGTCCTTGAATTTTTCAGTGATAGCCCACACAAGAGCCAGGAGTTCGAGCTTGAAGGAGCTATAATTGTTATCGTTTTTCTCAGCTCCTCGGAGACTTCGACTGGCATAGCCGATCACCCTTTCACGGTTGTCTTGCACCTGAGACAGCACAGCACCAAGTCCTTGGAAACTAGCATCAGTATACAGCCGGAAGGGTTGACTGTAGTCCGGGTAAGCTAGGATAGGAGGCTGGGTGAGCAAGGCCTTCAGCGCCTGGAAGGCGGTTTCTTGTCTCTGGGACCACTCTACTGGCAGCTTTCTGTTGTAACTTTCTTTTGGGCACCCCCGAAGCAGTTCTGTCAGAGGCTCAGCAATCTGTGCGAAGTGGGGGATGAAGCGGCGATAATAGCCAGCGAAACCCAGAAAACTTCTGACTTCTTTGACAGTAGAGGGTGTCTTCCAATCCGTGACAGCGGAGACTTTGTCCGGGTCAGGTGATACGCCTTCTGCGCTGACGATATGGCCTAGGTAATTGACACGAGGTTTCAGGAGGTGACACTTGGAGGGTTTAATCTTGAGACCGTGCTCTGTGAGCACGTGGAACACTTCAGCAAGGTGGTGTAGATGGTCTTTGTAAGACTTGGAATAGATGATGACGTCATCCAAGTAGAGCAACACATGTTGGAAGTTCACATGCCCTAAGCATCTCTCCATCAGTCTCTGGAAGGTGGCTGGTGCGTTGCAAAGCCCGAATGGCATGCTATTAAACTCATACAGGCCCATGGGAGTAGTAAAGGCAGTCTTTTCGCGGTCCTCCGGAGCCATGGGGACCTGCCAGTAGCCACTTGTCAAGTCCAGAGTGGAAAAGTAAGCAGCAGAGCCCAGTGCAGTCAAGGATTCCTCTATACGTGGCAGAGGGTACGCATCTTTGTGGGTCACAGCATTCAATTTTCTATAGTCCACACAAAATCGGATAGTCCCATCCTTCTTTTTGACTAGCACAAGAGGAGCGGCCCAGGGGCTCTGACTTTCTCGGATGACATTGGCCTCTTTCATTTCCCGCAACAGCTGCTTGACAGGTTGGTACATTGCAGGAGGAACAGGCCGGTGCCTCTCTTTGATGGGAGGATGATCGCCAGTGATGATGCGATGCTGAATTAAGGAGGTCTTTCCATAATCAGAGGGGTGTTTGCTAAAAGCGTGGTGATGACGTTTGGCCAGGTTGATGACACCATTGATGTATTCTGGAGGTGTGTTAGCGTCTCCCACGTTAAGCTCCATCCACCAGGGTGAAGGGCTGGTCCTATCTGTGTAAGGTGTGGTGGTAGCAGCCCGTTGTTTTGCCGTAGCTGTGTCAGCAAGGATATCTGCAGGGCACAGCTGGTGCAATTGGCCGACCGGTGTGAATTTGTAAAGGCTCACAGGTGTGTCACTCATGTTGATGAGGCGTACTGGTATCTTACCGTTGGTGACAGTCACAAGACTGCGTGCAGCTTTAACCAGAGGTTGAGTCTCCAGCTGGATGGGTTCCAGAAGAGCCTGATAATCTTCGTTCTTTACACCAGGGCGTGCGTGGCACCAGACGATCGTCTCAGAGTTGGCAGACAGAGTCACAGGGTGAGTGTCCCGGATCCGGACACGGCAGATCTCTCCGTTGCGGTTAGCGAACCGTTGATGTGCCACCAGCACCTTGACATGGTGTTGTATGGCTTTCCTGTGGGAAGAAGAAGCAGTGGAGAGAGACACGTGCAAGGCACTGATTATTTCATCAAGACAGTTCTTAAGGACATTCATGCCTAGCACTAAAGCAGCGGAGCCCTCTTCTTCTACCCCTGTGACAATGACACCTTGTTGAGGGAGACGGCAGTCGCCAATCTGGATGGTGGGTTCCCAATAACCCACTTGAGGAATAGGCTGACCGTTACTTGCTAAGAGATCAAATCCTTGGCTGCCAATGTCTTTGGATAGGTCTCTGAGGTCCCAGTGTTGAACATAAGCAAACTTCTTTAGGGTAGTGACTTGAGAGCCAGTGTCTATAAGGGCCTCGAATGGGACTCCATTGATTCGGACAGTGATGTACGGACAGGGCGCAATGAATTTGGGCGCCTTGGAGGGACCTCTGTATATTCCTCCCGAGGGTTGTTCCTCTGCCTCGGGGGCATCCCGTTTAACTGAAAGCATTGGTTGCGATGGTGGCCAAATTTCTTACAATAAGAGCAAACAGTTCTATTAGCAGGTGGTGGCCTGTCAGGTGGAGGACGCCTGGGACGTGGATAGTACTGTCGTGGCTCAGGTGAGGAAGAGCGGGACAGGGAAGGCTCCCTAGAGGGAGGCACGGCTTGCACTGTCAGTCCCTCTAATTTTTTAACAGCACTTTCAACTATTCTGTCCATGCAATCTTTCAGACAGGCCACCAGATCAGGTGTAGAAGCTTGGGCAGCCTGAGTAACAGCAGGAACAGCTGGAGCGGCAGGTAACAGAGGTGTAGGTGCGACAACCGGTCCACTTTCTAAGCTGGAAGGGTGAGAGTACCGGAGGGGGCTGTAAGGTGACTCGGTCCCTAAGACTTGGATGGCTAGCGACTTGAAATCTGCAAAGGAAACGTCCTGATCCTGCACCGCTAACATGCGGAGTTGGCTTTGTACTAGCCGGGAGTCTACGCCTTCAATAAATCTGTCCTTGAGCATCTTATCAGCTTCAACCGCACTAATGGAATCAATTTGCTGTACAGCCCGGAAAGCAGTTTGCAGGGCTAAGGCATAGTCTCTCAATGTCTCACCTGGTTGTTGTCTTCTATTGAAGAATCCCAGTCTCACCTCTGTAGAAGATCTTGGTTCAAATTCCCGCTTGAGCCGGGTGAAGATCTTTTCAACAGAGTCTTTATCAGCTGTGGGCCAGGAGCGAGCTTCTTGGAAGGCGACTCCTTCCAGCTGGCCCAGAAGCACATTCACCTGCTGCACTGGGGATAAAGGTAACAAGTGAAAAGCCCGGAGTATTTGTTCCTTAAAGTCTGTTAAAGTGTGGGGGTCCCCCCGATAACTGGGTAGGTGCGGAGCCCCCAGAAGAAAGTTCACTCTGGTAGCTGCAGCAGCTGGTCCATCATCAGGAATAACATTTAATTGAGCATTGTCCGCGTCAGACATGATAGTAGGATAGTGTGGTACTGTCTCTTTAAATTTTTCTCGTGTTTGCGGCGCTGCGCCGGGTGGTCAATCAATTCACTCTTTCTTCCTCTTGCCAGCGCTGCTGGCGTACTCACTGCGCGGCTGCAGAGGCAGATGTGGACGCTCCGTTGCGGTCCCTGTAGCTGGGCAGAGCTCCGAAGCCGTCGGCGGCTGGTCGTGACGTCACTCCTTTTCCAGGAGTGCACTGCGGCCGGCTGAGATGAAGGCACGCCTCCCAACACTAGAGGGGAAGCCCAGGGCTTCAGCAAGATGGCGGCCGGAGCAGAGGCCACAAGAGGAGGAGTCAGCAGAAAGCAAGTACACAGTCTGTGGAGGGGGCGGAGACACTCTGGGGCTTTTGGCTCCAATCCAGGGGGCGGTTCTGGCGCAGCCTGAGGATTTTGGCGCCCGCGGCAATACAGTCCACAGGAGGGGTAGCGATGATGGAGTATAATGTCCAGCAATAAATTGGGGCCCAATTTTCACAAAGTTCAAATCCTGTTCGTGACGCCAGAAAAAGGGGTCTTGTGGTAACCAGGGGCAACGGGCAATGTAGTGTTGTCACGTTTGGGCAGAGTGGTGTCCCGGTGTATCCCTGATTATCCACAACCCTTTCCACTCTTCCATTCACCCAGGTGCGATGTGCAGGATAACAGTCGACCACACAGGGTTAGGGTGAACAGGTTAACTTTACTGAAGAAACCGACAGTCTTACAGTGCTTTGCAGCAGCAGGTTCACAGTACAATGTGACAAAGTCCAGTCCAGGCACTGAAGAGTTAAGTGAGGCACCAATCACCAATCCTTATGTCCCTTAGCAGTAGTTGGGAGGATGGTTGCTATTAGCAATGTGAAGGTGTACAAATACAGTAGGAGAGTAGATGATAGGACAGGCCAGCCCTTGTGGGAGACAACGGTAACTGCGGCTTCGTAACTTGGCTCGTTACGGATAAAGACTCACGTTTGGTGATGTCGGGGTGCAGTGGCTCGGGGACCGATGAAAGGCCACTAGCAGGGCAGGAGGGTCCTTGAAGTAGTTGCCCCTCCTGGCAAACAGTATGCACAATACTTTAGGGAGGTAGGAGACCTTGGAGAGTTTCCGCAGCTCGCGGGGCTCTGTCCGGAGAGGTAGAAGGTGCAGGAGTTGATTTCAGGGGTGCAGGCACTTCAGCCCAGCTGTACCGGCGGGCGATATCTTCCAGACCCGGATTTCAGCTTGTCAGGGGTCTCGGCTGAGACCTGCAGTGTCACTGCAACTTCAGAGAAAACAAGTAGGCCTAGACCTCAGGCTTGAGGCCTACACAGGAGCTAAGAGCTGGTGGCAGGTGTCTGCCTTCCCTAGACTCTAGGTCTAGACAGCAGGCCTGAGAGGAAGGAAGCTCCTCCCAGGGAGAGGACTGGATAGGGATTGCTGCTCACAACTCACATGTTTAGCAGACACAGGAAACTTAAAGTGACAGTACATAACAATACATTTATAATGCAAAGTACATCAGAACCTATATAAAAGAGAGATACATCTGCCTAAATACTGACAGGGGTGCCACAGAGGTGCTGGGGAGCAGTGCCCAGGAGTAAGCTACTGGCCACAGGCGCACAAGGGCCCTAACTCACTATCAGTGGCCGCTCTGGGTCACTGCACTATCACTCAAATAGAATACGTGGCCAGGAGCAGGAGCTGTAATGGTGGCCATTAGTGGAAGCCATTGGTTGTCACCTTGTTGTCACAGATTGTTTATGTATAAAAGGGTCCGTCCGGGGTTAGCTTTTTATGGCTCATTCCTGATCAGCCAATATCCAACCCCCAGACCGGGCACCACTTCCGGGATCTGTACCATACACTATATAGGACCAGAAGTGGAAAGCTTTATCCATTGTATAGCGGCTAGGCACCATCATGGCAGCCCTGCTTCCACTGACTCAAATGCGCACTGGAGCTACAGTGACTATAGGCCATTGCCACCCCCCTCCCCCACTGATCAGCAATGGCCTATCCTGATGATGAGCCATAACAACTCTATGGGACAACCCCTTTAATTTCTAACAAAATGTGCTGTGATTGTGATAGAAAAGGTGCATTGAGTACATTGCAGTACAGTTCGGGGAGATAAAGTAAGTGAACACATGAATTGTATAACCCGTAGAACCCTCTTTAGCAGAAAGCACACCCACCAAATGATTACAATATATGCAAATGACATTTGCACGACATTGAGGAGGAATTTTGGACCATTGTTCAGTGCAGGTGTGCCGTAGTTCATCGTTATTTCTGGGGTGCCTTGTATGTTGTTCCCACTTCAGATCATGCTCCGGCATCCTAATGCAACGACAAGGGTTATCTGCATTTGTAAAATTGATGTTGGTTTACTTGTTTGTTCTTGAATGACCCAATATCTCTACAGCCAGTGGTCATAGAGGTTTGCGCTTACATTCACAAATCATTTGTTGTATCCTATGATCACAAGGACCTAAAGCAACAAAGTTACCCCGAATCCTGGTGTTCCCTCCCCTTGCTTCATGGTTGGGATGAGGTTTTGGTGTTGGTGTGCCGTGTTCTTATCCCACTATTGTCTCATCTGTGCACCTACACATGGTCTCAGGCAAACTTGAGATAGGGGTCAATGTACTTGGGCTCACTTGTGGTCCTTAATACGCATTGTCTTGTTCAGTCTGTTTCTAATAGTCAGTAGATGTTTTGGAATTATCTTCAGGACCTTTCCCAACTCTTTCAGGATGGCCTTGATGTGTGATCTATACTAACCAATCTATCTTGAGAAAACCAGATTTGCCAGTAACCAGGCTTTGTGTGCCTTTATTTTGCCAAGGACTTGTGTTATCCAGTCTCATCTCCTTTATTGAAATACCTTGTGCAATTAGCTCTCGGAGAAGTCAGTATTACAGAGGTTTGCTTCATTTCTCTCCCTGCTCTTTGGAAATTTACTCATTGTGCTAAATAAAAGGCATTAGCAGGACAACTCTTTGCGTGTGAATAGTTTACTCAGATTGTGATTGTGTAAAATTGGAAGACTCCGGAAAACATAATGGCGCCATTTGTTAATTCTGCTGTTTTATAAAGTAACAGAAAAACGATTTTTAAGGACCAGTTAAAACCAGAAATGATTTGGAATTTTTCAAGACAATCAGCACATGAATACAAGGTAGAATGTTGTATGTTACAGTAACAACACTACTGCTGCGGTCATCCCTGGGAAGAGTGGTATTCACCATTACGTTCTCCTGTGCAATTCCTCTATGACCCAGATAACCAAGGGACATGTTATAAGTAACCAATGCAGATATCCAGCTCATTCCAAAGGGGTCACTTACTTGTTTTTGCAAGTATATCTGAACAGATTATTTTAAAAAAAATTATTACTGTAAATGAATTTTCTATTTGCATTGATGATCTATTACATGGTTATTGTGTCCAAGCAGGAGCTTCAGCAAATTGCATTTTTCAGGGGGGGGTCGGTTTTATGTATTCATTTGTATACTGACCAGAGTATAAGCCGACCCCCTAATTTTACCACAAAAAACTGGGAAAACTTATTGACTCGAGTATAAGCCTGGGGGGGGGGGGGGCTAAATGCAGCAGCTACTGGAAAATTTCAAAAATTAAAATGGTTTTTGGGTGCAGTAGTTGCTGGGTACTGGGGAAGGGGAGGGTTTTTTTGGTTGACCCCCCCCCCCCCCATAAAATATATATATATATATATATATATATATATATATATATATATATATATATATTTTTTTTTTTTTTTTTTTATTTTTTTTTTTTATTTTTTTTTTTAGCTTGACTCGAGTATAAGCCGAGGGTTTTTTTTTTCAGCACAAAGACTGTGCTTAAAAATTCGGCTTATACTTGAGTATATACTTGAGTATTTTTCCACAAATGTTTTTGTGTTTGGCAGTCTCCGACAGCTGAATAGCCGTCACTCGACTACCCGTTGAGTGGAAAGTGTTCAGAAACATGTCAACCTGCTGTAGATATAAGGTGCACAGTCCTTAAAGGGAAGGCGTCATCACAATATGACTTACATTTTAAATCAAGATTTAAAAAAAAAAATAATAATTTTTTGTAAAAAAAAAAAAAAATTGGGAAAAAAAAATCAAAGTATTAAATCCTCCAAATTTCTGTGTGGCTACTAAGCTTAATAATAGGGTGAAACTTGTCAATTCCGTAGGGGTTATCTTTGCAGCAGTCGCTTCATTTACAGTGGAAGATAACACATCTATAGACCCACGGCAACCCATCGTTATATCTACTACCAGCAATAGATGATGATACAGTTTATATACTCCACCTCACTGTCTTCTCCCATAGACCTCAATGAGTTGGCTCCAGACCATCGTTGCCTATGGTCATCACCAGAGATGGACGAACCTCACGAGAATTCTTTCAACGAATAGTTGTACGTTTTAACCCTTCTGTTTATTTCGGGCTGAACTCGTTCAACACGAACCTGAAACGGTATCACTATACTCTGGGGTCTCCTCAGAGAGAGTATAATACGTGGGGGGCCCAATGGAGGTAAGTAACATAACAATCTGTTTCCTTTCCTTGCGGCGTCCGGCGGTCTCCAGGTGTCCTCTTCAGGCCTCTTCCAGGTTCTTGCTGACATTACATACCCCACAGTCATTGTTTAGGCCCAATCACAGATCTCAATGGTGACCCAAGGGTGTGTGACATCAACCAGAGGTCTGAAGAGGATGCCAGGGGCCACTGGAACATGATAGTCTTTGGTGAGTAGCAAACCCAAAAGTCTGGAATTTGGGTCAAACTGAAAAATTTTGGAAAATTTAAGATGATTCTGGTTCCAAATTAGTTCCATCATGACTGTGCTGTAAAGCATACAGTAACTGCTGTTAACAGAGCAAAGGAGAAGCTCAGACAAGATGGCCGCCCCCATAACCAAGTACAGAAAAATCAGAAAATTAAAACCAATTAGAAAATAGTGATATAGTTCAATATTTCAGTTTTTCCAGCTGATATTTTCAGAGGAAGCTGTAGGCAGCTGGATATTCCCCCTGCTGTGGCCAGGAATATATCGCTTGGTGATGTTTCAGACCAATATCCACCCATATAAGAGGACTTGTATAAGTCTCCATTCTGCTTCGTAGAGAGCGGGGAAGTCACCGATGATTTCCATATACTTTATGTGAGAAGGTGTCAGGCAGAGTGTTGGAGTCACAGTATATCAGCCCTAGGTTTCTGACCAACGTGTGGTCCAGGGAGGATCTGGAGTAGGCCTCAGCCCAGGTCTCCACTTCAGGGCAGATCCTGGTAGTAAGAAGAAGAGCCTGGCTCTGTCCTGACATTGTGAGACTGTACTGTGCTACTTTGTTTTGTTTGAACACAAATAGTTCTTTACTGTTTAGTTAGAGCTCGGACGAGCAGGGTTTAGTTTGCCTGAAATTAAGGCTGTATTTTATTTTGCTAATGATTGTGCCTGACGTGAAGGTTTATTTAGTCTCTGACTGGTTGGGTCCGCACCATTGTTGCTACCAAGCTATCTTCCCCACACTTAATAGAACATATGGACTTGGGTTATCTTTAAACAACCCTTTTAAGCCAGAGTTCTTCTAAGTTCTCCGAAAAGCCATGATGGAAAAACCACCATTGTAGGTTGCAGAGGGTTAGGTGCCAAAAAGTTCTGTTCAGATTCCTTCTCATTTGGCGACTGTCCTATGGTTAACGGAGCATTTTAATACCGCAACTTGAGGGACCCCTGTAATGGAGTATTATTTAGTCACCATGTTGAATTATAATTTTGGACCTTTGGCTTGGGCCTTCATAGACATCCAGAACTGTAAAGGTACAGTTTTTGACACTCAAAATGACACCAAATTGGCCAATGTCAACCTAACCTTAAAGAGTTGTTCAGGAATTTTTTCTCTTTACAATTGGCCATAAATATCTTTATAGGTAGACAACCGTTGGACCCTACATGACTTTTCCAATGCCAGTACTATACAGTGTAGAGATGAGCGAACAGTAAAATGTTCCAGGTTCGATATTCGTTTCGAGTAGCCCCTCAATATTCGACTACTCGAATCGAATATCGAACCCTATTATAGTCTATGGGGGAAAAATGCTTGTTTCAGGGGTAGGCAACGTTCGATGAAATTATACTTACCAAGTCCACAAGTGAGGGTCGGGCTGGATCCTCCGTGCCGTCTTCTCCTTGCAGCGTCCCCGCGGCGTCTTCCGGCTCTTCATTCACTCTGCCAGGCATCGGGCACTACAAGCGGACATGCGCAGTCGGCTCTGCCCAGGCCCGATGCCTGGCAGAGTGAATGAAAAGCCGTAAGATGCCGCGGGGACGCTGCAAGGAGAAGACTTCTAAAGGTAGGAGAAGAACCAGCGTTGATTGGCCGACTGTATAGCATTCGGCCAATCAATGCTGGTTCTGCATCGAACTTTTACATTCGAACAGCGAGTGGTACTCGATCGAGTACGAGTATTTCGAATACCGTAGTATTCGATTGAATACCTACTCGATCAAATACTACTCACTCATCTCTAATACAGTGTACAGAGTCAGAAATGGATAGCTCCATATGCAGTCTAGTGGATGATCAGCGGTACTGCAGATTTTCTTCTATTGAAGTCAAAAAGACAGAGCTGCAGTAGCGTTGTCTGGCCACTATAGAGGGTATGGAGGTATCTTCTTCCAGCTCCTGTATATAGTGCAGGGATTAAAAGTTACCTCGAATAGCTGACTTATGTGGGGTTCGTATGTTGTCCGATCAGACTTGGACTACCTGGACCATTTCACAATGGCCAAAACCAAGACTACCCATTTAAAGAGCCTGTTTTTTTTGTTTGGCATTGCTGCTGAGGCCCATGTGCATGGAGTCATAAGCAAATAGCTCCATACCCTGTATACCTGGTACCGCACTTTGGCCCCCGTTGACATCAAGGATTAAAAAATCCCCGGACGAGGATTAAAAAATCCCCAGACAAGGATTAAAAAATCCACGGACATTCCTTTACAGAGCAGATAAAAAAAATTTCAAAAAGTTCTAGCTAATTAAAACAGCACAAGCCTCCAAGGGGTTAACGTTCTTGACGTACAAGATATGCACATGCCTTATCGCTCGCCTCTTTAACCTAACACCGCCGACGTCCTCGCTCTACGAATCCAATAAACCAGTGTTAAAGTTTTTGCGAAGTGCGGATTAAATGCATTTCCAGCCATTATTGTGACCCTATTTGCTTTAATTTTGCACTTTTTTTTCTCTCTCCCCCCCCCCCCAACCCCCCCGGCCCGCAGCATTCAGAACGCTCAGGCAGAGCGGCGTCAAAACAAAGACTCGCGGAATAGACTGACAGATTCCACTTTTCATGTCAAATCACTAAATGAACTCAAAATATGTGTTAGCCCATTGCCCTGTTAAAAGCGGGAACATCTCGGCGTTTTTGTTTTCACCCAAACAAAGGGATAATATCTATATAAAATTATTAAGTCCCCGCGAGCTTGGGGGGGGGGGGGGAGGCGAAAAAAAAAATTGTAACCTTGGCACTAATGCCTCCGCCGCAAATATTTTTAATTGGTTTTAATTTCTTTCCCCCTGCAATGAGTGTCAATTTGCTTTTCCATTAGGCCGGGCTAATGAATGTAATGAAAACATCGTGTTGCTTAAACAATATTAGATTCTTGTCAGCATCAGTCTTGTCCTTTGTCTACCCTGGCAGTCTATGATTTCAAGCCGCAGCTGTTCCGCTCCTCCAGGACAAACATTTCAATCAGCCCTTTACATGGAGATGACAACTTAATGGCCGAAACTGACAACGGGTTTTAATGCAAAACCACCTTTTCAATGGAAATAACACCATAAAAAAAAAAAAATGATGATGGTGATGGAGGGGGGGGGGGGGGGGCGGCTAAAAGCTAAAGAAGTAAGTAACGCGGCATCTGTCTATGGCGGCTAATTTCTTCTTATAAAAAAAAAGAAAATAAAATCATTGTAATTAAAATATATTAAAAAATGGAGGCCTCCTATGTAATTTGGCCATCCATTAGCCGGGAAATGGAAGTATGAGAAGCTCCGATTAAAAGCATTAGCCGATAATAAGGGCTAGCTTGTCCTCTGTCCAATAAAGTAACGGCTGTATAAGGATCTGTCAAGTTCTACGGCTTGTTAGTCATTCATGTGTCGGAGACACACAAGGTTGGGCGGCCTGAATGGTCAATCATCGAAGACTGGGGAAAAAAAAACCTCTAATGGTGGTCTGGACTTAAAGGACCCTTTCAATGGCCCTATTATTGGGGCAATTACCAGGAGCTAACATTCCTAGAAACTTCACGACCTGATAACTGGCCTGTTTAAATATGGATGGATCGGAACTCCAGATGTCGGGTGAGGCGTCCTCGAAGGGGTCGCGCCACAAACGTAACCAGATTCAGGTTTGAAAGTTCAACATTTTTGCAACTATAAACAGTTACAAATTTGGGAGAATTGCTCTTTCCATCTTAGCCAGGGGTGAACCTAGCCTTTTTGCCGCCTGAGGCGAACGACAGAAAGCTGCCCCCCCCCCCTCTCCTGGCAAAAAGGCTAGGTTCACCTCTGACTCTACGCAGCATGTAGTCCACAAATTGTTTCAATTTTTGGACACCACGCTGTGTAGTGATTAACCCCCTCCCCCCCCCCACGATGTCCGCTTACCTGCAGCTCCCTGTTCTTCTTGGTCCGGTCCGGTCCGGTCTTTAGAGCGCCCCCCGCATAGGAAGCAGGCACACATCGGATGCGGGCCTGATTATGTGGCCACGTCACCCAGCGTGTGGGAAGTAGGGGGCGGGGCGGAGCAGAGGGGGCGGGCGGCGTTAGCAGGCAGAGAGCAGGCAGGGAGAGGACCTGTTCTCTGCGAAGCATGAGTGGCGGCCGCTGGAGCAGCGCTGTGTCCACAGGGCCGCCCCAATCCACCGAGACGGTGACGCTAAGCCAGTCCAGGACAGCTTGTCCTGGACTGGCTTAGGTCAGTAAAAATGCCGCCCCCCACCCCGAAGCCCCAGCATAGCGCCGCCTGAATCGGTCGCTTCAGATAGCCTCATGAGAGGTGCAGCACTGATCTTAACAGTGACATATTTTGTCTTGATCGATTGGCAAGGGATACGACAATGAATGACAGAATTTTTTATGGTCTGGGACTTGGCAAAACCCCGGCCTGCAGAGAAAAAAAAGTTTGGCAAAAACGCGATGAAAAACATTGTGAAAGCAGATTTGGCTGAGTTTTTTGAGCCAATGGCTACTAAAAGCATGGGAAATATATAGAAGGCTTTTATACTTCTCCCTTGCGCTCAGTCCAATCTTGGCTTTGGCTCAATAACTGCAGCAAATTTGCAACAAAATAAAACTGCGTGTGTAAATGTTGGGCGTCAGCCTAAAGGGATTTTGTCAAGTCTTAAGTGCCTCCCAAACTAAAAACAGAGCTATGCCCTGGATCTAACAGTATATACTCGAGTATAAGCCGAATTTTTCAGCACAGTTTTTGTGCTTAAAAAGCCGCAATATCAATGTATAGAATCTTTCCTATGGGACAGTGTTGCTTATCTGGAGCACTATTGGCATATGAGCCATTGTGTATGAACGTTTCCACTGTAGGTTAGCCAAAAATACAAGTTTATGGCATGATCAACCAAACTTTGACTATTTTCTAAAGTGCCCCATCGTTGGAAGGTTTAGTTGTTTATGTTGATGGTGGAATCGTCCCTACAAGCGATCTTTCCATCCATTGAACGCTTAGTCTATTTTTTTGTTTTTAAATCTTTTTTCGTGGGCCTCTTCTCTTAAAAGAACCTAGCCATACCATTTGATGGTGCAATGTATCCTTTGGAGGCCATCTTTTAATTTTGCCCACTTTCTCTAAAACCATCTCAGGAGGAAGCCCTTTCAGTCTCATAGCTATTCTTTATAATGCTGCTTCACCACATATTTAGTGGGTTTTCCCATCTCCCTCTCTCAGCAGCTTGCCTGCTGTCTCTTCTTCTCACTTCCTGTATTCTTCCACAAGCTGGGGAGATGCTTTGGCTGATGGACACGACACTACAAAGTATCTCAATAGATATAGACATGATAGATTACTTATTATTATTACTAGAAATCTACTATAATTGTAGATCAAATAATAGGCACAGCCAATGTGGAGAAACTGTCCAAGCCTTTATCAGGAAACTGCAGTGAGCTGACCTGATTGTCCTGATCACGGTGCAGTGAGAGGACTCAGCCCCCCATAGAGCAGTGACTCATCCATCTGATCTGTTATCAGATACAGGTCAAGGACCAAGGAAACAATGTGTAAACAATGGGAGGAATAATTTCACAGGCAAGTGAAACAGAATTTCTAAAGCAATGATTTAGTAAAACTCTTAAATTTACATAAGCCAGACATATAGGATCATTGAGATGGGAATACCCCTTTAAAATAACAGTAAACATTTTGATACCATTATTATTCAGAAATCCTTTGGTCTGCCGTATTTTCCCTGCAGCTACGTGAATCATTGCTGTTGATTTAGTGTATGGTTTAGGGTCACCTTCCTGAGGTTGCAGAATAGAGAAGAGGTTAGAACCCCTCATAACCTAGCCATATAGAGCAGTGTAAGGGTTAATGGTAACTTTCCTGGTGGTATAAGGCATTGACAGGATTATAGTCATGTTATGTTTATACTCCAGTGGTCTACAGTAGGTAAGGGGTTAATGATAACAGTTCTGGGGCAGTTACAGGTTCAGGGCAACATCTCAGGACATATAGGACAGTCAATATTTAGGAATAATACACCTAGTGTTCTAGGGCCTCCTTGTGGTGAAATGGTTAACATTCCTTCCTCTTCCTCACTCCCCTGTGTGGACGGCTAAGAAAGAAAGATCCTGTATATGTCTGCATATTCTAGGAATATCATTCTATCCCCCGAGAGTATGAGTAGGGGGCTAGAAAATCAGGATTCTTGTTCTCCTTCCCCTTTCGCGGGCCGATGGCTGTATGAATTTGCTGATACAATGAGGTACTCCATGAAATTCATGCTGCCATTAGCTCCCATGGGTGTATTTATGATATGCTCAGTTGCCACATCATGAAAACCGAACCTTAGACCGAATCTCCATATTAAAAATATTCTACGTTGGGGGTTTGCCACTTATGCGTCCACCAAATGTGATTATTATTCTCTGAGGGCTGATAATAATCAAAGGCCAAGGAAGGTATGTAAAAGTAAAAATAAAAAATAAAAATAACACCTTTCCTGGGCTCCAGCGCTGCATTCTTCAGGATTCTGGTCATGTATGGTGTATCGTCAACCCGTGATGACATTGATAGCCAACGAGTCCTAATCACAGGACTCAGCAGTGACCTGGGAGCCGTGAAACATAGCCAATGGCCAAGGAAGACGCCTTGACTACTGGAGGATAACACAGCAGAGGACAGTAACGGTACATATGTGGGGGTGGTGGGGGGGGGGTATATCATTGTTATAAACCCTCCCTGACATCCAATTATTATACTCAGGGAACTAACGATAAAACAGAATAATGATCACCTTTGACCTCATGTACATATTGGACCGGACTTGTTGGAACAAATATTTTCGTAACAAGTCTCACAAGGTTTGCCTCGTGTAACTGCAGCGGTAGCAAAGACATTAGGGGACCCGGTGACAGCCGCTACCGCTGTGGTTTTTTGTAATAGGCCGTTACTGGTTGGAGTTACTACAGATGGTAACAGGCGCTATTTACTTACCGATCCTGGCAGCATAAGGAATTGGTAAGTGACACCGCGGGACCGACAAATAGTATTATTATAATCGAGTATCTGAAAAGATCCCCAAGTATAATGATCGGAGGCCCATGAGAGGTAAGGGAACATAAAGAACAGTGTTACTTACCTCTCTGGGCAGGCTTCGGGCCTACTTGTGTGATGTCCCTGACTTCACATGACCGGGGCCTGCATCCTTTTGCGTTGCGACGTCCCGGACGTCATTGAAGATGGCCTCCATCAGCGGGAAGTGCAGCAAAGCCAGGGATAGGTAAGTAACAGTGTTTTTTTTATGTTTGTATCTGAAAAGCCCTCAGAGTATAATAATTGTTCATGGGTGTCCACAATGGGGCATAATACTGTGTGCAGGGGACACTATGGGGGATAATAGTGCTCACAGGAATGCGGGGGAGAGTCGGGTCGGTCGGGGTCTTCAGCGTCGGGGGGCCATGTCAAAAGTTCTTCACAGGGCCCCGCCATTCCTAGTTATGCCACTGATTTACACCCAATTAACAACATAGTGCACCCCTCCCCCCCTCCAGTGTAATTTATAAGTAGTTCATGGACAAAAGAGTAAAATTGGTTTCCAGTTACACAACTATCTATTGTCGGACGTCAGTGATTCGGCTCCTGTATAGTCAGCAATACTGACAATCTTACAATGGGGTAGTTTTCTCCTGACCAATATGGCTGCTCAGTAAGGCTGCTACACTACAGTAACACTACAGTCTCCGGGCCGTGGATTCTACATCTCCATAGACTTCTATGGAGCTTGCAAAATTCACAGCTTTGTGCACAACGAAGTCTATGGAGCCACCAAATCCATGGCCTGGAGGCCTGTGAAAACTACTGCAGTGTGCAAGCAGCCACTAAGGGTACCAGACATGTTTTGTCAGTGCATGCGTGCGTGTACATTTGTATGATCCATGTGTATGTATGCGTGTATGTGTGTGTGTGCATGCACGTGTGTGGTCCGTGTATATGTATGCGTGTATGTACATGTGTGATCCATATGTTTCTGCGTGCACAGAGCAAGTGTCCATGCACACAGTAGTTGTGTGTGAGCATGCATGTGCTCTGTTTATCCGTGTGTGTAGTGTACAAACATCTGAGTGTCTTTGCGTGTGTGTGTGGTCCGTGCGTGTGTGTGTGTGGGGGGGGGGTATTTATGGGGTGGCGTTTGTGTTGTGTGTGTCTAGAGTGGTCTGGTGTGTGCGTGGTGTGTTGTGGCATTTGTATGCTGTTGTGCTTGTGGGTTGGTGTATGTGTGTTGTCTGTGTGATGTTTATATGGTGTTTGTGTGTTGTGTGTGGTGGTGCGGCCCCTTTAGCAGAGACTCTTTGGCGCTGTCGCTATAATCCTTCCCTGCCAGTCACAACTGTTGTTTTCCCCTCAGTGCTTTCACTTTCACTTTTCCCCATTATATGTATAGGGCCTAAATTTAGGGGCCACAATCTCATGACGGGGGGAGACTAGTGAGACGTAACATGCGCAGTATTCTGTTCCTGGAGAGGGGGCGTGCCCAATTTTACCCAAATCGGGCGAGAACTGTGGATTTGTATAGAGCGGATTACTACAGAGTTTCAGTTTCATATATATAGATTACAGGTATAGATTTGGCGATCGGTCTTTGATTCAGCAAACAATATAATATAAAATAGGAATAAAATAACACAGAGCTTTTTCAAGTTTTTTGTGGCTTAAAGCACATCAGGAAATATTTGGGCTGAACGAGAAGTCACCGCTATATCCACTACTCGACCCTGAGTTCATGACCCTCATCACCTTTATGGACACCTAATGCCGCCTCCTTCTTGGAACTCCCCACCTGTGGCTCAGTGGGCTAATGCCTTTTGTGAACCTCAGAAGGATATGACATAGTATTTTGGTAATACAGCTTATGTTTCGGTGGTTACTCCATATAGGTATGATATGCCTGTCAGATGATGCAAAACACTTTTACAAGTCCGGCCATACCGAACATGGAATCCTAAAAGCTAAACTGTGAGCCCATAGTGATGGCTCAGGTCCCCCGCCCCACCCGCAGTGATGGATAGAAGGCTTTTTAGCTAACAATCATTTTGACAGTGACCATTGCCAAAGTGATTGTTAGCTAGATAGTCACAGTCTCAATACAATACAACAAAGACACAGAAGTGCTCAGCACCGCCGAACAATGTGAGCAAATAACACAGGTACATATCACAATGGCTGGAACAACAATCTGCTAACACCACGAGCATTGCTGCAAATATCTACCGCATGTGAAAAGAAGGATTCTGGTAACATTTGATAAAATTGGATGAGCCCATCTATCATTACCTTGTCAATGGTGGATGGGCTTATATAATTTGATCAAAATGTCACCAAGAACCTGATTTCTCGTGTATATTTATTTACAGATAGTATTAGTGCTGTTGGTTCTAGCAGAGACTATTACAACCTTTCATGATCTGGATGGACGTAGGTATGGTTTTAGGCTTAGGGAATGGTCACCTGATGGAATTTGGAATGTTATTTGAGTTGCTCTTTAGATTCCTCCAACCTCCTGCCCTGTGCGTCTCTCCATATCCACTACAGACGTCTACATGCGGAAAGCCCCTTAAAGTATCATGTTATTTAGTTACTGCTTCTATGATATCTAATTCTTATACTACTATACATGCCTAAAAGTCATCGGTTCTCAACCTGCGGGTCGCGACCCCGGCAGGTGTCGAACAAGTAAAACACAGGGGTGGCCTAAAGCCATCGGAAAATACATATTTAGCCACTGAGAAGACACGCTACGGTAAAGGCTAAATACTAGACGCCGTAAGGACCTTCTGACGTCGTAAGGTCACATGACCGGATAGGCGTGTCTTTACTTGTAAGAAGGTCCTTCCACTGTATCCTGTGTAGTGGAGCAATATGGAGAGATGTGAGGTGCACAATGTAGTGAAGGGGGAAGATATGTGGACTGCAGGGTGTAGTGTAGGGGGGAGAGATGTGGGCTTTGGGGTTTGGGGGGAGAAATGTGAGGTGCAGGGTGTACTGTGGGGGAGATATGTGGAGTGTGAAGGAAGAGATATGGGGTATAGTGTAGAGGTGAAAGATGTGGGGTGTAGGGGTGAGAGATGTGGGGTGTATTGTAGGGTGGAGAGATTTGCGATGCAGGGTGTGTGGGGGGGGGAGAGATGTGGGGTCAGGGTGTAGTGTGTGTGGGGAGAGATGTGGGGTCAGGATGTAGTGTGTGCGGGGAGAGATATGGGGAAAGAGATGTGGGGTTCAGGGTGTAGTGTGTGTGGGAAGAGATGTGGGGTTCAGGGTGTAGTGTGTGGGGGAAGAGATGTGGGGGGAGAGATGTGGGGTCAGGGTGTAGTGTGTGGGGGGAGAGATGAGGGGTCAGGGTGTAGTGTGTGGGGGAAGAGATGTGGGGGGAGATATGTGGGGTCCAGGTGTAGTGTGTGGGGGAAGAGATGGGGGGGAGAGATGTGGGGTCAGGGTGTAGTGTGTGGGGTAAGAGAAGTGGGGGGAGAGATGTGGGGTCAGGGTGTAGTGTGTGGGGGGAGAGATGTGGGGGGAGAGAAGTGGGGTCAGGGTGTAGTGTGTGGGGGAAGAGATGTGGGGGGAGAGATGTGGGGTCAGGGTGTAGTGTGTGGGGGAAGAGAAGTGGGAGTGGGGGGAGAGATGTGGGGTCAGGGTGTAGTGTGTGGGGGGAGAGATGTGGGGTCAGGGTGTAGTGTGTGGGGGGAGAGATGTGGGGTCAGGGTGTAGTGTGTGGGGGGAGAGATGTGGGGTCAGGGTGTAGTGTGTGGGGGAAGAGATGTGGGGTCAGGGTGTAGTGTGTGGGGGGAAAGATGTGGGGGAAGAGATGTGGGGTCAGGGTGTAGTGTGTGGGGGAAGAGATGTGGGGGAGAGATGTGGGCTCAGGATGTAGTGTGTGGGGGAGAGATGTGGGGGGGAGATGTGGGGTCAGGGTGTAGTGTGTGGGGGAAGAGATGTGGGGGAGAGATGTGGGCTCAGGATGTAGTGTGGGGGGGGAGAGATGTGGGGGGAGAGATGTGGGGTCAGGGTGTAGTGTGTGGGGGGAAGAGATGTGGGGGGAGAGATGTGGGGTCAGGGTGTAGTGTGTGGGGGAAGAGAAGTGGGGGGAGAGATGTGGGGTCAGGGTGTAGTTTGTGGGGGAGAGATGTGGGGGGAGAGATGTGGGGTTCAGGGTGTAGTGTGTGTGGGGAGAGATGTGGGGTCAGGGTGTAGTGTGTGGGGGGAGAGATGTGGGGTCAGGGTGTAGTGTGTGGGGGAAGAGATGTGGGGGAGATATGTGGGGTCAGGGTGTAGTGTGTGGGGGAAGAGATGTGGGGGGAGAGATGTGTGGTCAGGGTGTAGTGTGTGGGGGAAGAGATGTGGGGGAGAGATGTGGGCTCAGGATGTAGTGTGTGGGGGAGAGATGTGGGGGGGAGATGTGGAGTCAGGGTGTAGTGTGTGGGGGAAGAGATGTGGGGGGAGAGATATGGGGTCAGGGTGTAGTGTGTGGGGGGCGAGAAGTGGGGGAGAGATGTGGGCTCAGGATGTAGTGTGTGGGGGAGAGATGTGGGGGGGAGATGTGGGGTCAGGGTGTAGTGTGTGGGGGAAGAGATGTGGGGGGAGAGATATGGGGTCAGGGTGTAGTGTGTGGGGGGCGAGAAGTGGGGGGAGAGATATGGGGTCAGGGTGTAGTGTGTGGGGGGAGAGATGAGGGGTCAGGGTGTAGTGTGTGGGGGAAGAGATGTGGGGGGAGAGATGTGGGGTCCAGGTGTAGTGTGTGGGGGAAGAGATGGGGGGGAGAGATGTGGGGTCAGGGTGTAGTGTGTGGGGGAAGAGAAGTGGGGGGAGAGATGTGGGGTCAGGGTGTAGTGTGTGGGGGGAGAGATGTGGGGGGAGAGAAGTGGGGTCAGGGTGTAGTGTGTGGGGGAAGAGATGTGGGGGGAGAGATGTGGGGTCAGGGTGTAGTGTGTGGGGGAAGAGAAGTGGGAGTGGGGGGAGAGATGTGGGGTCAGGGTGTAGTGTGTGGGGGGAGAGATGTGGGGTCAGGGTGTAGTGTGTGGGGGGAGAGATGTGGGGTCAGGGTGTAGTGTGTGGGGGGAGAGATGTGGGGTCAGGGTGTAGTGTGTGGGGGAAGAGATGTGGGGTCAGGGTGTAGTGTGTGGGGGGAAAGATGTGGGGGAAGAGATGTGGGGTCAGGGTGTAGTGTGTGGGGGAAGAGATGTGGGGGAGAGATGTGGGCTCAGGATGTAGTGTGTGGGGGAGAGATGTGGGGGGGAGATGTGGGGTCAGGGTGTAGTGTGTGGGGGAAGAGATGTGGGCTCAGGATGTAGTGTGGGGGGGGGAGAGATGTGGGGTCAGGGTGTAGTGTGTGGGGGGAAGAGATGTGGGGGGAGAGATGTGGGGTCAGGGTGTAGTGTGTGGGGGAAGAGAAGTGGGGGGAGAGATGTGGGGTCAGGGTGTAGTTTGTGGGGGAGAGATGTGGGGGGAGAGATGTGGGGTTCAGGGTGTAGTGTGTGTGGGGAGAGATGTGGGGTCAGGGTGTAGTGTGTGGGGGGAGAGATGTGGGGTCAGGGTGTAGTGTGTGGGGGAAGAGATGTGGGGGAGAGATGTGGGCTCAGGATGTAGTGTGTGGGGGAGAGATGTGGGGGGAGAGATGTGGGCTCAGGATGTAGTGTGTGGGGGAGAGATGTTGGGGGAGAGATGTGGGGTCAGGGTGTAGTGTGTGGGGGAAGAGATGTGGGGGAGAGATGTGGGCTCAGGATGTAGTGTGTGGGGGAACAGAAGTGAGGGGAGAGATGTGGGGTCAGGGTGTAGTGTGTGGGGGAAGAGATGTGGGGGAGAGATGTGGGCTCAGTATGTAGTGTGTGGGGGAGAGATGTGGGGGGGGAGATGTGGGGTCAGGGTGTAGTGTGTGGGGGAAGAGATGTGGGGGAGAGATGTGGGCTCAGGATGTAGTGTGTGGGGGGAGAGATGTGGGGGGAGAGATGTGGGGTCAGGGTGTAGTGTGTGGGGGGAAGAGATGTGGGGGGAGAGATGTGGGGTCAGGGTGTAGTGTGTGGGGGAAGAGAAGTGGGGGGAGAGATGTGGGGTCAGGGTGTAGTTTGTGGGGGAGAGATGTGGGGGGAGAGATGTGGGGTTCAGGGTGTAGTGTGTGTGGGGAGAGATGTGGGGTCAGGGTGTAGTGTGTGGGGGGAAAGATGTGGGGGGGGGAGATGTGGGGTCAGGGTGTAGTGTGTGGGGGAAGAGATGTGGGGGAGAGATGTGGGCTCAGGATGTAATGTGTGGGGGAGAGATGTGGGGGGAGAGATGTGGGGTCAGGGTGTAGTGTGTGGGGGAAGAGATGTGGGGGAGAGATGTGGGCTCAGGATGTAGTGTGTGGGGGGAGAGATGTGGGGGGAGAGATGTGGGGTCAGGGTGTAGTGTGTGGGGGGAAGAGAAGTGGGGGGAGAGATGTGGGGTCAGGGTGTAGTTTGTGGGGGAGAGATGTGGGGGGAGAGATGTGGGGTTCAGGGTGTAGTGTGTGTGGGGAGAGATGTGGGGTCAGGGTGTAGTGTGTGGGGGGAAAGATGTGGGGGGGGGAGATGTGGGGTCAGGGTGTAGTGTGTGGGGGAAGAGATGTGGGGGAGAGATGTGGGCTCAGGATGTAATGTGTGGGGGAGAGATGTGGGGGGAGAGATGTGGGGTCAGGGTGTAGTGTGTGGGGGAAGAGATGTGGGGGCAGAGATGTGTGGTCAGGGTGTAGTGTGTGGGGAACAGAAGTGAGGGGAGAGATGTGGGGTCAGGGTGTAGTGTGTCGGGGGATAGATGTGGGGGGAGAGAAGTGGGGTCAGGGTGTAGTGTGTGGGGGAAGAGAAGTGGGAGTGGGGGGAGAGATGTGAGGTCAGGGTGTAGTGTGTGGGGGGAGAGATGTGGGGTCAGGGTGTAGTGTGTGGGGGGAGAGATGTGGGGTCAGGGTGTAGTGTGTGGGGGAAGAGATGTGGAGGAGAGATGTGGGGTCAGGGTGTAGTGTGTGGGGGGAAAAGATGTGGGGGGAGAGATGTGGGGTCAGGGTGTAGTGTGTGGGGGAACAGAAGTGAGGGGAGAGATGTGGGGTCAGGGTGTAGTGTGTGGGGGGAGAGATGTGGGGGGAGAGAAGTTGGGTCAGGGTGTAGTGTGTGGGGGAAGACAGGTGGGAGTGGGGGGAGAGTTGTGAGGTCAGGGTGTAGTGTGTGGGGGGAGAGATGTGGGGTCAGGGTGTAGTGTGTGGGGGGAGAGATGTGGGGTCAGGGTGCAGTGTGTGGGGGAAGAGATGTGGGGGGAGAGATGTGGGGTCAGGGTGTAGTGTGTGGGGGACGAGATGTGGGGGAGAGATGTGGGGTCAGGGTGTAGTGTGTGGGGGAAGAGAAGTGGGGGGAGAGATGTGGGGTCAGGGTGTAGTGTGTGGGGGAAGAGAAGTGGGAGTGGGGGGAGAGATGTGGGGTCAGGGTGTAGTGTGTGGGGGAAGAGAAGTGGGAGTGGGGGGAGAGATGTGGGGTCAGGGTGTAGTGTGTGGGGGGAGAGATGTGGGGTCAGGGTGTAGTGTGTGGGGGGAGAGATGTGGGGTCAGGGTGTAGTGTGTGGGGGGAGAGATGTGGGGGAGAGATGTGGGCTCAGGATGTAGTGTGTGGGGGAGAGATGTGGGGGGAGAGATGTGGGGTCAGGGTGTAGTGTGTGGGGGAAAAGATGTGGGGGAGAGATGTGGGCTCAGGATGTAGTGTGTGGGGGGAGAGATGTGGGGGGAGAGATGTGGGGTCAGGGTGTAGTGTGTGGGGGGAAGAGATGTGGGGGGAGAGATGTGGGGTCAGGGTGTAGTGTGTGGGGGAACAGAAGTGAGGGGAGAGATGTGGGGTCAGGGTGTAGTGTGTGGGGGGAGAGATGTGGGGGGAGAGAAGTGGGGTCAGGGTGTAGTGTGTGGGGGAAGAGAAGTGGGAGTGGGGGGAGAGATGTGAGGTCAGGGTGTAGTGTGTGGGGGAGAGATGTGGGGTCAGGGTGTAGTGTGTGGGGGGAGAGATGTGGGGTCAGGGTGTAGTGTGTGGGGGAAGAGATGTGGGGGGAGAGATGTGGGGTCAGGGTGTAGTGTGTGGGGGAAGAGATGTGGGGGAGAGATGTGGGGTCAGGGTGTAGTGTGTGGGGGGAAGAGATGTGGGGGGAGAGATGTGGGGTCAGGGTGTAGTGTGTGGGGGAACAGAAGTGAGGGGAGAGATGTGGGGTCAGGGTGTAGTGTGGGGGGAGAGATGTGGGGGGAGAGAAGTTGGGTCAGGGTGTAGTGTGTGGGGGAAGACAGGTGGGAGTGGGGGGAGAGATGTGAGGTCAGGGTGTAGTGTGTGGGGGGAGAGATGTGGGGTCAGGGTGTAGTGTGTGGGGGGAGAGATGTGGGGTCAGGGTGTAGTGTGTGGGGGAAGAGATGTGGGGGGAGAGATGTGGGGTCAGGGTGTAGTGTGTGGGGGATGAGATGTGGGGGACGAGATGTAGGGGAGAGATGTGGGGTCAGGGTGTAGTGTGTGGGGGAAGAGAAATGGGGGGAGAGATGTGGGGTCAGGGTGTAGTGTGTGGGGGAAGAGAAGTGGGAGTGGGGGGAGAGATGTGGGGTCAGGGTGTAGTGTGTGGGGGAAGAGAAGTGGGAGTGGGGGGAGAGATGTGGGGTCAGGGTGTAGTGGGTGGGGGGAGAGATGTGGGTCAGGGTGTAGTGTGTGGGGGAAGAGATGTGGGGGGAGAGATGTGGGGTCAGGGTGTAGTGTGTGGGGGAAGAGAAGTGGGGGGAGAGATGTGGGGTCAGGGTGTAGTTTGTGGGGGAGATATGTGGGGGGAGAGATGTTGGGTTCAGGGTGTAGTGTGTGGGAAAGAGATGTGGGGTCAGGGTGTAGTGTGTGGGGGAAGAGATGTGGGGTCAGGGTGTAGTGTGTAGGGGAAGAGATGTGGGGGGAGAGATGTGGGGTTCAGGGTGTAGTGTGTGGGGGAAGAGATGTGGGGGGAGAGATATGGGGTCAGGGTGTAGTGTGTGGGGGGGAAGAGATGTGGGGGAGAGATGTGGGGTCAGGGTGTAGTGTGTGGGGGGAAGAGATGTGGTGTTCAGGGTTTAGTGTGTGGGGGAGAGATGTGGGGCGTAGGGGGGAATTAGCAAAATTACAGTTATGAAGTAGCCACCCAAATTATATTTTGGTTTGGGGTCACCGCAACATGAAGAACTGTATTGTGGGGTCACAGCATAAGAAAGGTTGAGAGCCACTGCTCTAAGTGAATGGGGATGGAACACAAGACATCAGTAGCCGGTTACTAACAAAGACGAGGTAGAATTTCTAAGGCCTAGCATAGACAGAGAAGTGAATAGATTATCCTCGCAGCAGCAGCAGCAGAATTTTTCCCGTATTGTAAAGAGGTGAGAGCAATCACCGGAGCCGAATAACCCGGATTGTTATAATAATTGTGAGGGTGCAGAATGTCTCCGTGTTTAACGCTCCGTCATTTGACTGACAAAAAGACGGCATCATTGGATTGTTTCAAGGAAAAGGCGACGTGATTGCGAGACTGATTGTGAGATGGGCGAAATGTGGAATCAACAGACGATGAACAATGACAATCAAGTCCCGCAAAACCGCGAAGGAGATGGGTGTTGTGGGAACACGGACGCCATGAAGTGTTGTGTGGATTTTATGATATGCTCGTGAGTCGCATCATCATCATAATCATCGGTTATGGAATTAATGTAACCGGTTTAAAGGGGTTGCCGACAGACAATATAGATAGATAATATTCATTGCAATGGGGTTTGGTTACAATAATAAGTTGTTCTTCTGTTTCCTCTCATTATTTTCTCTGATTTGCTACATGCGTCTTCTACCTTTACCTCCCATATATCCAAAAACGCTGACTTTTGTCCATCCAACTCATCAAGAGGAGGAAGTCTTAGGGTAAGTTCACACGGGGTTTTTTGGATTGGAACCTGAGGCGGAGGCCGCCTCAGGTTGCGATTCAAAGACCGGGTAGCCATGACTGAAAGCCGGTGCACTCCATTCCAATGAATGGGCCTAATCTGGAGGAGGGAGTGTCTTCAGGCCGAATCACGAGGCAAAATGACCTAAAGAATGAGCAACTCGATTCTTTTTTCTGGGAGCCGGATTTCAATGGGAGCCATCTTTTTGGTCAGGATTTTGAGGCGGATACGGCATCAAAATCCTGACCAAATAACTCTGTGTGAACGTACCCTCAGACTAGGAGGATAATTCAATATGCAGACACCACATTCCTACTAGGGGGTGGGATATGACTCAACATTTGTGATTCACTGCTTTCAAAAAAGTCATCTTTATTTATCTGGAAATATAGCAACAATGTTGCTGCTGGAGAAGACCAGAAGTAGTGTTGCTGTTGCCATCCACTACTATGGAATTGCTTCTAAATGAATCCCCAAGCTGCAGAATCTGGCAGATAACAGTTAGCAGTAAAACAACCCACCTTACACTGAACTAGAAAATGAAGTCTAAGGCTGTCCTGATGTTTTCTGAGCCAGCTACAAGGCTGGATGGGCTTGGCAGGATCAGGACCCGGGCTATGACACCAGACGTTAGTGTAAAAAATAGGTGCAGTACAGATTAAAAACAAACAGGAAAACTACAGCAAATAACTCACAAGCAGAGTCAATGAGGAGTGCACATGATGTTCCAAAACAGAATAAGAGCAATATACCTTTCTGAATCCACCTCAAACCTGAGACTCCACAAACATAGTTATCAAGATATTAATCAAATAAAAATCTAAAAATTGTGACGTGCAAAAGTCTTCAGCCCTTTCTATCAATGCTTTGTAGAGCCGCCTTTCGTAGCAATTCCAGCTGCATGTCTTTGGGGTATGTCTATTCCAGCTTTGCACATCTAGAGACTGAAATTTTTGCCCATTCTTCTTTGCAAAAAAGCTCAAGTTCAGCCATATTGGATGGAGACGTCTGTGAGCAGCAATTTTCAGGTCTTGCCAAAGATGCTCAATGGGATTTAGGACTGGGCTGTTCTAAGACATGAATATTCCTTGATCTAAACCATCCACTGGAGCTCTGGCTGTAGGTTTAGGGACATTGTCTTGCTGGAAGGTGAATCTCCTTCCCAGTCTCAAGTCTTTTGCAGCTTCCAGCAGATTTTCTTCCAGGATTGCCCTGTATTTAGCTCCTTCCAAATTCACATAAACCCTTACCAGCTTTCCTGTCTATGCTGAAGAAATCGTCCCCCCAGCATGGTACTGCCCCCTATGTGTCACAGGGGGATGGTGTGGTCTTGGTGACGAGCCATGTTACTTTCCACCACACATAACACTTTGCATTTAGGCCAAAAATTTCAACTTTGGTCTCATCTGTGCAGAGCACCTTCTTCCAGATGTTTTCCACTCTTCCATAATGGCCGGATTTGTGGACTGCACGACTTCTAGTTGTCCTGGGGACAGATTCTCCCTCCTGAGCTGTGGATTTCTGCAGCTCCTCCACAGTGACCATGGGCCTCTTTGCTGCTTCTCTGACCAGGGCTCTCCTTGCTCCATCTGTCAGTTTAGTGGACGGCCATCTCTTGGTAGGTTTGCAGTTGTAGAATACTTTGTCCATTTTTGTCCTGACTGGGCCACTTTCCATTAAATGCCAGCCCAGGGGAGGTGTATAAAAATAACAAACTATACTTATATTCACCTGTACTGGGCTGAGAATTCACTTCAGTGGTCTTCTTGCGGTATATGCCAAATTCTATTGGGCTAAAGGACCTTGGATGATGTCATCAAAGATCCATTAGCCCATTATGATAAGATCAGACTCTTGTACAGGACATTGTGGAAGCTGCTGGGTATGAGAGGGGGACATGAGGGTGCAGACTGTGTGTGAGCAAGAGGGGGGATGGGGGGAAGGCTGTGTGTGAGCAAGAGGGGGGAATGGGGGTGCAGACTGTGTGTGAGCAAGAGGGGGAATGGAGGTGCAGGCTGTCTGTGAGCAAGAGGGGGGATGAGGGTGCAGGCTGTCTGTGAGCAAGAGGTGGGAATGGGGGGAAGGCTTTGTGTGAGCAAGAGGTGGTAATGGAGGTGCAGGCTGTCTGTGAGCAAGAGGGGGGAATGGGGGTGCAGGCTGTGTGTGAGCAAGAGGTGGGAATGGGGGTGCAGGCTGTGTGTGAGCAAGAGGTGGGAATGGGGGTGCAGGCTGTGTGTGAGCAAGAGGTGGGAATTGGGGGGAAGGCTGTGTGTGAGCAAGAGGTGGGAATGGAGGTGCAGGCTGTGTGTGAGCATGAGGGGGAATGGAAGTGCAGGCTACAAGTGAGCAAGAGGTGGGAATGGGGGTAGAGGCTGTGTGTGAACAAGAGGGGGAATGGGGGTGCAGGCTGTGTGTGAGCAAGAGGTGGGAATGGGGGTGCAGGCTGTGTGTGAGTAAGAGGTGGGAATGGAGGTGCAGGCTGTCTGTGAGCAAGAGGGGGGAATGGGGGTGCAGGCTGTGTGTGAGCAAGAGGTGGGAATTGGGGGGAAGGCTGTGTGTGAGCAAGAGGTGGGAATGGAGGTGCAGGCTGTGTGTGAGCATGAGGGGGAATGGAAGTGCAGGCTACAAGTGAGCAAGAGGTGGGAATGGGGGTAGAGGCTGTGTGTGAACAAGAGGGGGAATGGGGGGAAGGCTGTGTGTGAACAAGAGGGGGAATGGAAGTGCAGGCTGTGTGTGAGCATGAGGGGTGTCTGGGGGTATAAGATATGTATAAGCAAGAGGGGGGAATGGGGGTTCAGGCTCTGGTGGGGGTGGGCACTGTTAGCACATAATACTATGTGGAGGTGACTGGTGAGCACATAGAACGGTGTGGGGGCTACTGTGGGACATATAATACTGTTTGGGCAAATGTGGCACACAACATTTTATTTGGGGGCCACTGTGGAGCATGTAATACTGTGTGCGGTCCATTGTGGAGCATATAATCTGTCCCAGGATTGTTTACATGCCGGGCGCTGTGCCGCTCACTCACTGTATTCTTGATAACTGCAGTTGTGGGTACTAAAGCTATATACCTTTCTGAGATATAGCTTCAGTGCACGTAACCGCCACTATCAAGAATTCACTCTAGTGAAGGGGTTGGAGGCCCCACACAAAAGTTTGCATCCAGACCCAGAAGACTTTTGTTACACCACTGCTTGGTACACTAGAGTCTACACTCACCGGCCACTTTATTAGGTACACCTGTCCAACTGCTCGTTAACACTTAATTTCTAATCAGCCAATCACATGGCAGCAACTCAGTGCATTTAGGCATGTAGACATGGTCAAGACAATCTCCTGCAGTTCAAACCGAGCATCAGTATGGGAAAGAAAGGTGATTTGAGTGCCTTTGAACGTGGCATGGTTGTTGGTGCCAGAAGGGCTGGTCTGAGTATTTCAGAAACTGCTGATCTACTGGGATTTTCACGCACAACCATCTCTAGGGTTTACAGAGAATGGTCCGAAAAAGAAAAAACATCCAGTGAGCGGCAGTTCTGTGGGCGGAAATGCGTTGTTGATGCCAGAGGTCAGAGGAGAATGGCCAGACTGGTTCGAGCTGATAGAAAGGCTACAGTGACTCAAATAGCCACCCGTTACAACCAAGGTAGCCAGAAGAGCATCTCTGAACGCCGCACAGTACGTCCAACTTTGAGGCTACAGATGGGCTACAGCAGCAGAAGACCACACCGGGTGCCACTCCTTTCAGCTAAGAACAGGAAACTGAGGCTACAATTTGCACAAGCTCATCGAAATTGGACAATTGAAGATTGGAAAAACGTTGCCTGGTCTGATGAGTCTCGATTTCTGCTGCGACATTCGGATGGTAGGGTCAGAATTTGGCGTCAACAACATGAAAGCATGGATCCATCCTGCCTTGTATCGGTAACGGTTCAGGCTGGTGGTGGTGGTGTCATGGTGTGGGGAATATTTTCTTGGCACTCTTTGGGCCCCTTGGTACCAATTGAGCATCGTTGCAACGCCAAAGCCTACCTGAGTATTGTTGCTGACCATGTCCATCCCTTTATGACCACAATGTACCCAACATCTGATGGCTACTTTCAGCAGGATAATGCAATGCCATGTCATAAAGCTGGAATCATCTCAGACTGGTTTCTTGAACATGACAATGAGTTCACTGTACTCCAATGGCCTCCACAGTCACCAGATCTCAATCCAATAGAGGAGCATCTTTGGGATGTGGTGGAACGGGAGATTCGCATCATGGATGTGCAGCCGACAAATCTGCGACTGCAACTGTGTGATGCCATCATGTCAATATGGACCAAAATCTCTGAGGAATGCTTCCAGCACCTTGTTGTATCTATGCCACGAAGAATTGAGGCAGTTCTGAAGGCAAAAGGGGGTCCAACCTGTTACTAGCATGGTGTACCTAATAAAGTGGCCGGTGAGTGTATATGAGCTAAGCTGCAGTACTAGCATCCAAATATTATACAGGGCCCACACAGTATAATACAAAGTGCAGATGTACGCTTGAACAGCTGATCTATGTAGAAGGTAGTATTATAGTAGTTATATTCCTGTACATAGGAGTAGTATTATAGTAGTTATATTCCTGTACATAGGAGTAGTATTATAGTAGTTATATTCTTGTATATAGGAGCAGTATTATAGTAGATATATTCTTGTACATAGGAGTAGTATTATAGTAGTTATATTCCTGTACATAGGAGCAGTATTATAGTAGTTATATTCTTGTACATAGGAGTAGTATTATAGTAGTTATATTCTTGTACATAGGAGGTAGTATTATAGTAGTTATATTCTTGTACATAGGAGTAGTATTATAGTAGTTATATTCCTGTACATAGGAGCAGTATTATAGTAGTTATATTCTTGTACATAGGAGCAGTATTATAGTAGTTATATTCTTGTACATAGGAGCAGTATTATAGTAGTTATATTCTCGTACATAGGAGTAGTATTATAGTAGTTATATTCTTGTACATAGGAGTAGTATTATAGTAGTTATATTCTTGTACATAGGAGTAGTATTATAGTAGTTATATTCTTGTACATAGGAGCAGTATTATAGTAGTTATATTCTTGTACATAGGAGGTAGTAATATAGTAGTTATATTCTTGTACATAGGAATAGTATTATAGTAGTTATATTCTTGTACATAGGAGCAGTATTATAGTAGTTATATTCTTGTACATAGGAGGTAGCATTATAGTAGTTATATTCTTGGACATAGGAGTAGTATTATAGTAGTTATATTCTTGTACATAGGAATAGTATTATAGTAGTTATATTCTTGTACATAGGAGCAGTATTATAGTAGTTATATTCTTGTACATAGGAGCAGTATTATAGTAGTTATATTCTTGTACATAGGAGGTAGCATTATAGTAGTTATATTCTTGGACATAGGAGTAGTATTATAGTAGTTATATTCTTGTACATAGGAATAGTATTATAGTAGTTATATTCTTGTACATAGGAGCAGTATTATAGTAGTTATATTCTTGTACATAGGAGCAGTATTATAGTAGTTATATTCTTGTACATAGGAGGTAGTATTATAGTAGTTATATTCTTGGACATAGGAGTAGTATTATAGTAGTTATATTCTTGTACATAGGAGCAGTATTATAGTAGTTATATTCTTGTACATAGGAGCAGTATTATAGTAGTTATATTCTTGTACATAGGAGCAGTATTATAGTAGTTATATTCTTGTACATAGGAGGTAGTAATATAGTAGTTATATTCTTGTACATAGGAATAGTATTATTGTAGTTATATTCTTGTACATAGGAGCAGTATTATAGTAGTTATATTCTTGGACATAGGAGTAGTATTATAGTAGTTATATTCTTGTACATAGGAGCAGTATTATAGTAGTTATATTCTTGTACATAGGAGGTAGTATTATAGTAGTTATATTCTTGGACATAGGAGTAGTATTATAGTAGTTATATTCTTGTACATAGGAATAGTATTATAGTAGTTATATTCTTGTACATAGGAGCAGTATTATAGTAGTTATATTCTTGTACATAGGAGCAGTATTATAGTAGTTATATTCTTGTACATAGGAGGTAGTATTATAGTAGTTATATTCTTGGACATAGGAGTAGTATTATAGTAGTTATATTCTTGTACATAGGAGCAGTATTATAGTAGTTATATTCTTGTACATAGGAGCAGTATTATAGTAGTTATATTCTTGTACATAGGAGCAGTATTATAGTAGTTATATTCTTGGACATAGGAGTAGTATTATAGTAGTTATATTCTTGTACATAGGAGCAGTATTATAGTAGTTATATTCTTGGACATAGGAGTAGTATTATAGTAGTTATATTCCTGTACATAGGAGCAGTATTATAGTAGTTATATTCTTGTACATAGAAGTAGTGTTATTGTAGTTATATTCTTGTACATAGGAGGTAGTATTATAGTAGTTATATTCTTGTACATAGGAGTAGTATTATAGTAGTTATATTCTTGTACATAGGAGCAGTATTATAGTAGTTATATTCTTGGACATAGGAGCAGTATTATAGTAGTTATATTCTTGGACATAGGAGTAGTATTATAGTAGTTATATTCCTGTACATAGGAGCAGTATTATAGTAGTTATATTCTTGTACATAGGAGTAGTGTTATTGTAGTTATATTCTTGTACATAGGAGGTAGTATTATAGTAGTTACATTCTTGTACATAGGAGTAGTATTATAGTAGTTATATTCTTGTACATAGGAGAAGTATTATAGTAGTTATATTCTTGTACATAGGAGTAGTATTATAGTAGTTATATTCTTGTACATAGGAGGTAGTATTATAGTAGTTATATTCTTGTACATAGGAGGTAGTATTATAGTAGTTATATTCTTGTACATAGGAGCAGTATTATAGTAGTTATATTCTTGTACATAGGAGGTAGTATTATAGTAGTTATATTCTTGTACATAGGAGCAGTATTATAGTAGTTATATTCTTGTACATAGGAGCAGTATTATAGTAGTTATATTCTTGTACATAGGAAAAGTATTATAGTCATTATATGTGGCTGTTTACGTGAAAAGGGCCCAGATCGTCGATTTAATTTGTCACTTTAATTCTAACGAAATCTGCACCAAAAGTGTACAAATTCTTAAAAGTCTCAACAAATTTGTAAACTTGACATATTTTTAAATAAAATTTTTGCATAAAACAAAATTGTGATTTTTTTTACCCAAATGTTTTGGACTATTTTCTCTATAATTAGTATCGACGATCTGGGCCCTTTTCACGTAAACAGCCACATATTCTTGTACATAGGAGTAGTATTATAGTAGTTATATTCTTGTACATAGGAGTAGTATTATAGTAGTTATATTCTTGTACATAGGAAAAGTATTATAGTCATTATATTCTTGTACATAGGAGCAGTATTATAGTAGTTATATTCTTGTACATAGGAGCAGTATTATAGTAGTTATATTCTTGTACATAGGAGTAGTATTATAGTAGTTATATTCTTGTACATAGGAGCAGTATTATAGTAGTCATATTCTTGTACATAGGAGTAGTATTATAGTAGTTATATTCTTGTACATAGGAGTAGTATTATAGTAGTTATATTCTTGTACATAGGAGTAGTATTATAGTAGTTATATTCTTGTACATAGGAAAAGTATTATAGTCATTATATTCTTGTACATAGGAGCAGTATTATAGTAGTTATATTCTTGTACATAGAAGCAGTATTATAGTAGTTATATTCTTGTACATAGGAAAAGTATTATAGTCATTATATTCTTGTACATAGGAGTAGTATTATAGTAGTTATATTCTTGTACATAGGAGTAATATTATAGTAGTTATATTCTTATACATAGGAGTAGTATTATAGTAGTTGTATTCTTGTACATAGACGTAGTATTATAGTCATTATATTCTTGTACATAGGAGCAGTATTATAGTAGTTATATTCTTGTACATAGGAGGTAGTATTATAGTAGTTTTATTCTTGTACATAGGAGTAGTATTATAGTAGTTATATTCTTGTACATAGGAGGTAGTATTATAGTAGTTATATTCTTGTACATAGGAGGTAGTATTATAGTAGTTATATTCTTGTACATAGGAGTAGTATTATAGTAGTTATATTCTTGTACATAGGAGCAGTATTATAGTAGTTATATTCTTGTACATAGGAGGTAGTATTATAGTAGATTTATTCTTGTACATAGGAGTAGTATTATAGTAGTTATATTCTTGTACATAGGAGCAGTATTATAGAAGTTATATTCTTGTACATAGGAGGTAGTATTATAGTAGTTATATTCTTGTACATAGGAGCAGTAGTATAATAGTTATATTCTTGTACATAGGAGCAGTATTATAGAAGTTATATTCTTGTACATAGGAGTAGTATTATAGTAGTTATATTCTTGTACATAGGAGCAGTATTATAGTAGTTATATTCTTGTACATAGGAGCAGTATTATAGTAGTTATATTCTTGTACATAGGAGCAGTATTATAGTAGTTATATTCTTGTACATAGGAGCAGTATTATAGTAGTTATATTCTTATACATAGGAGCAGTATTATAGTAGTTATATTCTTGTACATAGGAGCAGTATTATAGTAGTTATATTCTTGTACATAGGAGGTAGTATTATAGTAGTTATATTCTTGTACATAGAAGGTAGTATTATAGTAGTTATATTCTTGTACATAGGAGCAGTATTATAGTAGTTATATTCTTGTACATAGGAGGTAGTATTATAGTAGTTATATTCTTGTACATAGGAGTAGTATTATAGTACTTATATTCTTGTACATAGGAGCAGTATTATAGTAGTTATATTCTTGTACATAGGAGGTAGTATTATAGTAGATTTATTCTTGTACATAGGAGTAGTATTATAGTAGTTATATTCTTGTACATAGGAGCAGTAGTATAATAGTTATATTCTTGTACATAGGAGCAGTATTATAGAAGTTATATTCTTGTACATAGGAGGTAGTATTATAGTAGTTATATTCTTGTACATAGGAGCAGTAGTATAATAGTTATATTCTTGTACATAGGAGCAGTATTATAGAAGTTATATTCTTGTACATAGGAGTAGTATTATAGTAGTTATATTCTTGTACATAGGAGGTAATATTATAGTAGTTATATTCTTGTACATAGGAGGTAGTATTATAGTAGTTTTATTCTTGTACATAGGAGGTAGTATTATAGTAGTTATATTCTTGTACATAGGAGCAGTATTATAGTAGTTATATTCTTGTACATAGGAGCAGTATTATAGTAGTTATATTCTTGTACATAGGAGCAGTATTATAGTAGTTATATTCTTATACATAGGAGCAGTATTATAGTAGTTATATTCTTGTACATAGGAGCAGTATTATAGTAGTTATATTCTTGTACATAGGAGGTAGTATTATAGTAGTTATATTCTTGTACATAGGAGGTAGTATTATAGTAGTTATATTCTTGTACATAGGAGCAGTATTATAGTAGTTATATTCTTGTACATAGGAGGTAATATTATAGTAGTTATATTCTTGTACATAGGAGTAGTATTATAGTAGTTATATTCTTGGACATAGGAGGTAGTATTATAGTAGTTTTATTCTTGTACATAGGAGTAGTATTATAGTAGTTATATTCTTGTACATAGGAGCAGTATTATAGTAGTTATATTCTTGTGCATAGGAGTAGTATTATAGTAGTTATATTCTTGTACATAGGAGCAGTATTATAGTAGTTATATTCTTGTACATAGGAGTAGTATTATAGTAGTTATATTCTTGTACATAGGAGTAGTATTATAGTAGTTATATTCTTGTACATAGGAGCAGTATTATAGTAGTTATATTCTTGTACATAGGAGTAGTATTATAGTAGTTATATTCTTGTACATAGGAGTAGTATTATAGTAGTTATATTCTTGTACATAGGAGCAGTATTATAGTAGTTATATTCTTGTACATAGGAGCAATATTATAGTAGTTATATTCTTGTACATAGGAACAGTATTATAGTAGTTATATTCTTGTACATAGGAGCAGTATTATAGTAGTTATATTCTTGTACATAGGTGTAGTATTATAGTAGTTATATTCTTGTACATAGGAGGTAGTATTATAGTAGTTATATTCTTGTACATAGGAGCAGTATTATAGTAGTTATATTCTTGTACATAGGAGTAGTATTATAGTACTTATATTCTTGTACATAGGAGCAGTATTATAGTAGTTACATTCTTGTATATATGAGCAGTATTATAGTAGTTATATTCTTGTACATAGGAGTAGTATTATAGTAGTTATATTCTTGTACATAGGAGTAGTATTATAGTAGTTATATTCTTGTACATAGGAGGAGTATTATAGTAGTTATATTCTTGTACATAGGATTAGTATTATAGTAGTTATATTCTTGTACATAGGAGCAGTATTATAGTAGTTATATTCTTGTACATAGGAGCAGTATTATAGTAGTTATATTCTTGTACATAGGAGCAGTATTATAGTAGTTATATTCTTGTACATAGGAGTAGTATTATAGTAGTTATATTCTTGTACATAGGAGTAGTATTATAGTAGTTGTATTCTTGTACATAGGAGTAGTATTATAGTAGTTATATTCTTGTACATAGGATTAGTATTATAGTAGTTATATTCTTGTACATAGGAGGTAGTATTATAGTAGTTAAATTCTTGTACATAGGAGTAGTATTATAGTAGTTATATTCTTGTACATAGGAGCAGTAGTATAATAGTTATATTCTTGTACATAGGAGCAGTATTATAGTAGTTATATTCTTGTACATAGGGGTCAGTATTATAGTAGTTATATTCTTGTACATAGGAGTAGTATTATAGTAGTTATATTCTTGTACATAGGAGTAGTATTATAGTAGTTATATTCTTGTACATAGGAGGTAGTATTATAGTAGTTATATTCTTGTACATAGGAGCAGTATTATAGTAGTTATATTCTTGTACATAGGAGGTAGTATTATAGTAGTTATATTCTTGTACATAGGAGCAGTATTATAGTAGTTATATTCTTGTACATAGGAGCAGTATTATAGTAGTTATATTCTTGTACATAGGAGGTAGTATTAAAGTAGTTATATTCTTGTACATAGGAGCAGTATTATAGTAGTTATATTCTTGTACATAGGAGCAGTATTATAGTAGGTATATTCTTGTATATAGAAGCAGTATTATAGTAGTTATAGTCTTGTACATAGGAGTAGTATTATAGTAGTTATATTCTTGTACATAGGAGCAGTATTATAGTAGTTATATTCTTGTACATAGGAGCAGTATTATAGTAGTTATATTCTTGCACTTTTATTATTATCTGATTCTCACTTTTCTAGATAAGAGATAATTTTTTGTTGGTGGGGATCAACAGCTGGAAGCCCCATTTATCTATAGAACAGAGTTCTATTTGTCCCATCTAGATGGAGTAGAAGGCCAACTATGTCCCCTGTAAGGTTTGTTTTGGATCATACTTGTTAGAACTACTCGGAAAAGTTACTCAGTATTCTCTTGGGTCTCTTTTGTCATATGGGTGATGCCCCCAATCACAGGCCTCAATGGTGACCTAGGGGCTCGAATGCCTTCATTAAGATTTCTGATCACCTATAAGAGGACTGGAACTCCAGAGGTAACCGCAGCAGTACCAAGGAAAGGTGAGTGATGTTAACCCTCCTATCTGGCAGGCAGATCTTTCCCTTCATTGTTTCCCATCATAATTCTAAGCCTATTGTCTACATATGAGAAATCTTAGTTAACTTTAATGCTACAAATCAACAAAAAAAACAAGCAGACACATCAATGTCTAACTATAGTTCGGCAGTCATAATTTCCCCAAATTTCCTTAGCTGTTGCTTCCAGACGAACATGTTCTGTCGCCCTAAAATATATCTTGTAGTCTGATCATCCAAGGGTTACAGAAGAAGCAGTGGGAGGGAGAGATGGTCATAGGAAAGCTATACAGTGCAACACCTCATTAGCTCGCTGGCACCACAATGTCTGGACACTGATGCTCCAATAGCTGGAGCATGAGAAGTCTGAGAACATCCTCACACAAACTTCCAAGTTCTCCCTCTGGACGGACACAAGCAAAAGACTCGCTGGATTTACTGCAAACTTATTGCTGTTTCAGCTGGGTAAGTTCACATTTCAAATATTTGCTGAATTTTTGGTAGAACTTTTTAGATATTTTTTAATTTTGGTACAGAAATCTTTCGTGTCTGCGTCCAGATTTCTCTATATTTTCTAGACGGAATCTTGGCAAATGAATATTGTAATAATCTTGTCTTCGATTTTATAAGTACATAGATTACTTTAGGCGTTCCTATCGTTGTTACTCTTGTTTGGTGCAACTTTTTGGAAAAATTTTTAAAGGTTGAGTAGACCTAGACTGATGAAGATTTCTCAAGTTTGGTAATAGATAATTTAAAATGTAGTATATTGAAATAAGGCAAAAATTCACGTCGTAATACAAACAGAACTGGATGGGCATCTATTTTTGTTTGTTAGTAGAGATCTATTGGAAGCGATCTGATGGTTTGTGAAAAATAAAGCGCCGGACAGAGTGACCGTAACTGAAATCAGAGAATAACAAAATATTCCTCTGTTTCAAAAATTTATATTATATTTATTATATTATTCTATAATATAAGTAACAAATTTGTATTCACTGGTTCACTAAAGCTGTTAAGCCAAGATGTCAACTCTTTATGCTAAAAAGGCCACCAAATTAGTAACTCCAGAGCTCGGTGATCCCTACCTACTCCAACTATTACGAGGCGATGATAGTAAACACTAAGGAGTGCTGGCCTCTCCATCCAGTGTTCATCTATCGCATGGATCCCTTAACAACCCTGGATCATTTGGCTTATCTGCTCTCAGTCCTTCCTTTTATATCAAGGAATATTAAAATTATCCGTATTCAAAAAATTCCACCACTTAAGCGCGAGAACAGGCGTTGTACCTTTCTTGCTTTTGAAGAGATTTCATCAAACGTCTTTGACCTGCGAGACAACCTATACAACATGGTAAGGAATCATTGTTCGTAATACTGTTTTAGCCATTAGAATTCGCTTCACCGTGAATAGAATTTTCCATGTTAAATTCGGTTTACAACAAGACTAAAAATATCTCCAAATTTTTTTTTACCAATCACTGTTGTCTGATGCGATATTCTTTTTCTAGAATTTTTTTTATCACTAAAATATATTTTTTAAGTTTAGAATCTTTATTTCATTATTGGAAACGATTTATTTGTTCTATACGTCATTTTATCTATCCGTAAGTTACGACCACCTGAGCGCCCAATGTTATTCCGTCTTATAACTTATAAATACATATTGATACATATATATTAAATGATACAGTATTGATAAATACTATTACACTTGTTAAAAGAAGAGAGAACGCATTTTTGTAAAATTTTCAATACTGGCTTAAAAAAATCCTAAAAATATATTTTTCAAGACGTTCACTGATTAATAATATCACCCATTACTGCTTTCTGCTCCAATGAGTGTAATAATAAAATTATTATAATTATATTTTTTTTAATTATGATTTATAACTTTTTTATTTTTTTTTTTCATTTTTGTCTATTATATTTCTTTTTTCTTTATTTCATTTGTTTTTTTTGTAGTTTAATTTTGTTGTAAATTTTTATTTCAATTTATACTTCACAGGGCGTTATTAGATTTTTAATTTTTTTTATGATGTTTGTTTGATGTTATACCAAACTATATCACTTTAATTAGACATTCGAAAGAAAAGGTAGACGTCTTGATAAGCGGAAAGAAATATGGAGGCATTCTGTGAGCTAAGGTCAGATCGCACATTGTGTTTAAGTAACGGAATTTATAAAACTCTATACGCAACAAAATAGACATGTATCGATGGTCATCTAAGTGGCGGGAATCTAAGTAATCTATGTACAGTACGTCTTGATAAACGGAAATAAATATGATGCCATTCTGTGAGCTAAGGTCAGGTCGCACATTGTGTTTAAGTAATGGAATTTATAAAACCCTATATGGAACAAATTAGACATGTATCGATGGTCATCTAAGTGGCGAAAATCTAAGTAATCTACATACAGTACGTCTTGATAAACAGAAAGATATATGGCGGTATTTAATGAACTACGATCAGATCACAACCACATGTTGTGCATGAGAAACCGGATTTATAACTCTATAATCAACAAATTAGACATGTATCGATGGATATCAGAGTGGCGGGAATGTAAGTAATCTGCGTACAGTACAGTCTACAGGCACCTTAATGTTTTGTTGTCACTTAAGTTTTTATACCTCCTTAAGAAGGTCAGCGTTTTCTATATAATATTATTTGGTATAGCGAATATGGCCGCCAATATTGCTAGAAATATCTCAAAAACATTTGATATAACAGTAAAAAGACCGCTGTACGTTCACTATGTGTAACTTCCATGCTACGAACAGTCTCGGGTCATACAAAGTTCAACGCATTGTTGCTGACTGTACATAGAAGGCAACAGTTCATGGTCCAACCAGTAGAATTGTGTCGTTGGGTATGAGATTACGAGGCTCAGCCCCATGGAGGACGACGTGTCCTAAAACGTGAATACATTGGCTAGCTGCTCACTATGCGTCACAGATAAAATTGTCTCCAACAATAAGTAGAACCCTTCCTCATTTACTAAGCTACACTCTGGAGTTCGGAGAGACATGGGGAAGACCTAACTGCTGCTATGCTAACGTTGGTATATCAGGCCTTCTCTCGGAATCTTTATTTTCTAGGGTGAGTATCAAAGAGATCTGCCTAACGTTTTGCCCAAATTTGACGTATATTTTCTATGTAGAATTTGCTTCCACAATTGTATACTTGGAGCGATGGCATAAGTAATATGTAAGTTTTTGTAGGGTCTTAGATATTCCAACAATAGGTGCTATCTATCTAGTTAATATTGATGCAACTCCTATCTCCCTATCTCCTATCTATCTATCTATCTATCTATCTATCTATCTATCTATCTATCTCCTATCTATCTATCTATCTATCTCCTATCTATCTATCTATCTATCTATCTATCTATCTATCTCCTATCTATCTATCTATCTATCTATCTATCTATTTATCTATCTATCTCTCTATCTCCTATCTATCTATCTCCTATCTTTCTATCTATCTATCTATCTATCTATCTATCTATCTATCTATCTATCTCATATCTATCATTACTCTAACTCCTATCTAGCTAGCTAGCTATCTAATATCGATATAACGCTTATCTATCAATCTAACTATCGATGGTAAAGATCTATCATCGATCTATCTGTCTAGATTTGCTATCAATGTATCTCCTTTCTCCCCATTGAATCTGCCGCCTTATTTTGTACATCTGAAAAGTAATAAAGTTCCGTATAATTTATTCATTAGGTTAACACATTTAACAACGTTTCACTTAGAATTGGAATGGAAGTCTCTAAATTTGTGTTGCCTATAAAACGGATCAAGAATTTTCCATTTGGGGAAACATAAAAGATGTAGAATTTATATCAATAGATAATATTGAGCTTTATCCAGCCTTTTTGTGGATTATTTTTACAATGTTAAATATCAAAGCGATTTGTCTAGCATTTTCCTAACTACAAGTCAAGTATTTTTTGGTGTATAATTTGCTTCCACAATTGTGTTCTTTGAGCATTCACTTAAGTAATGTTCATCTCTTTGTAGGCTCTTCCATTTGTCCTCACTAGCATTCAGGTGTTATTTATCATTGTAAATTGAGCCATCTATCTACTGAATACGATAAAAAATCAACAGGTCAGGCCTCCAAAAATTGAACAAAATAAAGGACTCACAATTTACTGGGAAGTCTCTAAATTTTCAAAAAGTCATCAAATTGGGTTTCATAGAATAGAGCTTAAGAAACATAAAAAGAACAGAATTTATGGGACTTCGGGATTATTTAAGTTCTTACCTCACTTTTGCCTTTTTACAATGAGTCTTTAGAATGTTTCAAAAAAAATCTGAAAGTTTCAAGGATTCAGTTTTACAATTTAAGAAAATTCTTTCATTAAAAGTATAGAAGGAACGTAAATTGAGAAAGGAGCGGTATTGTCTTAGTTTCTTAGGATTTCGACTGAGTATATAATTAATATTTGTAGACACAAAAATATACAATTCCTCTGACTTACTTATTATCCATTAGAACGGAGAAAAATATTATAATTTTGCTAGTCTATAATTTCAATCCGAAACATTTTTTAATATTCATCAAAAAAATCCTAAATTTTTTTAAAATTTTGTGTTTATGTTTGCTACCAAAGTTAAAAAGACATATCTATATGTAAACATTAGAGATGAGCGAACAGTGTTCTATCGAACTCATGTTCGATCGGATATTAGGCTGTTCGGCATGTTCGAATCGAATCGAACACCGCGTGGTAAAGTGCGCCATTACTCGATTCCCCTCCCACCTTCCCTGGCGCCTTTTTTGCTCCAATAACAGCGCTGGGTAGGTGGGACAGGAACTACGACACCGGTGACGTTGAAAAAAGTAGGCAAAACCCATTGGCTGCCGAAAACATGTGACCTCTAATTTAAAAGAACAGCGACGCCCAGCTTCGCGTCATTCTGAGCTTGCAATTCACCGAGGACGGAGGTTTCCGTCCAGCTAGCTAGGGCTTAGATTCTGGGTAGGCAGGGACAGGCTAGGATAGGAAGGAGAAGACAACCAACAGCTCTTGTAAGAGCTAAATTCCAGGGAGAAGCTTGTCAGTGTAACGTGGCACTGACGGGCTCAATCGCCGCAACCCAGCTTTCCCAGGATCCTGAATGGAATACACTGTCAGTGTATTCCCGTATACCCGATATATACCCCGATACCCGTTCCAACGGTGTGCCCCCCCACCTTCACCCCAGAAATACCCTGCAAGTCCCCTAGCAATAGAATTGGGGCTATATACACCCACAATTTTTACTACTGGTATACAGTGCCATTGTCTGACTGGGAATTCAAAGAATATATTGGGAATACAAATACCCTGATTTCTTGCTACTGCCATATAGTGCCAGTGTCTGACTGGTAATTCAAAGAATATATTGGGGTTACGTGCACCCACAATTTTTACTACTGGTATACAGTGCCATTGTCTGACTGGGAATTCAAAGAATATATTGGGAATACAAATACCCTGATTTCTTGCTACTGCCATATAGTGCCAGTTTCTGACTGGTAATTCAAAGAATATATTGGGGTTACGTGCACCCACAATTTTTACTACTGGTATACAGTGCCATTGTCTGACTGGGAATTCAAAGAATATATTGGGAATACAAATACCCTCATTTCTTGCTACTGCCATATAGTGCCAGTGTCTGACTGGGAATTCAAAGAATATATTGGGGTTACGTGCACCCACAATTTTTACTACTGGTATACAGTGCCATTGTCTGACTGGGAATTCAAAGAGTATATTGGGAATACAAATACCCTCATTTCTTGCTACTGCCATATAGTGCCAGTTTCTGACTGGGAATTCAAAGAATATATTGGGGTTACGTGCACCCACAATTTTTACTACTGGTATACAGTGCCATTGTCTGACTGGGAATTCAAAGAATATATTGGGGTTATAAATACCCTCATTTCTTGCTACTGCCATATAGTGCCAGTTTCTGACTGGTAATTCAAAGAATATATTGGGGTTACGTGCACCCACAATTTTTACTACTGGTATACAGTGCCATTGTCTGACTGGGAATTCAAAGAGTATATTGGGAATACAAATACCCTCATTTCTTGCTACTGCCATATAGTGCCAGTGTCTGACTGGGAATTCAAAGAATATATTGGGGTTACGTGCACCCACAATTTTTACTACTGGTATACAGTGCCATTGTCTGACTGGGAATTCAAAGAGTATATTGGGAATACAAATACCCTCATTTCTTGCTACTGCCATATAGTGCCAGTTTCTGACTGGGAATTCAAAGAATATATTGGGGTTACGTGCACCCACAATTTTTACTACTGGTATACAGTGCCATTGTCTGACTGGGAATTCAAAGAGTATATTGGGAATACAAATACCCTCATTTCTTGCTACTGCCATATAGTGCCAGTTTCTGACTGGGAATTCAAAGAATATATTGGGGTTACGTGCACCCACAATTTTTACTACTGGTATACAGTGCCATTGTCTGACTGGGAATTCAAAGAATATATTGGGGTTATAAATACCCTCATTTCTTGCTACTGCCATATAGTGCCAGTTTCTGACTGGGAATTCAAAGAATATATTGGGGTTACGTGCACCCACAATTTTTACTACTGGTATACAGTGCCATTGTCTGACTGGGAATTCAAAGAATATATTGGGGTTATAAATACCCTCATTTCTTGCTACTGCCATATAGTGCCAGTGTCTGACTGGGAATTCAAAGAATATATTGGGGTTACGTGCACCCACAATTTTTACTACTGGTATACAGTGCCATTGTCTGACTGGGAATTCAAAGAGTATATTGGGAATACAAATACCCTCATTTCTTGCTACTGCCATATAGTGCCAGTTTCTGACTGGGAATTCAAAGAATATATTGGGGTTACGTGCACCCACAATTTTTACTACTGGTATACAGTGCCATTGTCTGACTGGGAATTCAAAGAGTATATTGGGAATACAAATACCCTCATTTCTTGCTACTGCCATATAGTGCCAGTTTCTGACTGGGAATTCAAAGAATATATTGGGGTTACGTGCACCCACAATTTTTACTACTGGTATACAGTGCCATTGTCTGACTGGGAATTCAAAGAATATATTGGGGTTATAAATACCCTCATTTCTTGCTACTGCCATATAGTGCCAGTTTCTGACTGGGAATTCAAAGAATATATTGGGGTTACGTGCACCCACAATTTTTACTACTGGTATACAGTGCCATTGTCTGACTGGGAATTCAAAGAATATATTGGGGTTATAAATACCCTCATTTCTTGCTACTGCCATATAGTGCCAGTTTCTGACTGGTAATTCAAAGAATATATTGGGGTTACGTGCACCCACAATTTTTACTACTGGTATACAGTGCCATTGTCTGACTGGGAATTCAAAGAATATATTGGGAATACAAATACCCTCATTTCTTGCTACTGCCATATAGTGCCAGTGTCTGACTGGGAATTCAAAGAATATATTGGGGTTACGTGCACCCACAATTTTTACTACTGGTATACAGTGCCATTGTCTGACTGGGAATTCAAAGAGTATATTGGGAATACAAATACCCTCATTTCTTGCTACTGCCATATAGTGCCAGTTTCTGACTGGGAATTCAAAGAATATATTGGGGTTACGTGCACCCACAATTTTTACTACTGGTATACAGTGCCATTGTCTGACTGGGAATTCAAAGAATATATTGGGGTTATAAATACCCTCATTTCTTGCTACTGCCATATAGTGCCAGTTTCTGACTGGTAATTCAAAGAATATATTGGGGTTACGTGCACCCACAATTTTTACTACTGGTATACAGTGCCATTGTCTGACTGGGAATTCAAAGAATATATTGGGAATACAAATACCCTCATTTCTTGCTACTGCCATATAGTGCCAGTGTCTGACTGGGAATTCAAAGAATATATTGGGGTTACGTGCACCCACAATTTTTACTACTGGTATACAGTGCCATTGTCTGACTGGGAATTCAAAGAATATATTGGGAATACAAATACCCTCATTTCTTGCTACTGCCATATAGTGCCAGTGTCTGACTGGGAATTCAAAGAATATATTGGGGTTACGTGCACCCACAATTTTTACTACTGGTATACAGTGCCAATTTCTAACTAGGAATTCAAAATGCGCAAGGCTCCCGGAAAGGGACGTGGACGAGGCCGTGGGCGAGGTCGGGGGAATGGTTCTGGGGAGCAAGGTAGCAGTGAAGCCACAGGGCGTCCCGTGCCTACTCCTGTGGGGCAGCAAGCATTGCGCCACTCCACAGTGCCAGGGTTGCTTGCCACATTAACTAAACTGCAGGGTACAAACCTTAGTAGGCCCGAGAACCAGGAACAGGTCTTGCAATGGCTGTCAGAGAACGCTTACAGCACATTGTCCAGCAGCCAGTCAGACTCTGCCTCCTCTCCTCCTATTACCCAACAGTCTTGTCTTCCTTCCTCCCAAAATTCTGAAGCTTTACAGAACAATAACCCAAACTGTCCCTGCTCCCCAGAGCTGTTCTCCGCTCCTTTCATTGTCCCTCAACCTGCCTCTCCACGTCACGATTCCACGAACCTAACAGAGGAGCATCTGTATCCAGATGCTCAAACACTAGAGTCTCCTCCATCTCCGTTCGATTTGGTGGTGGATGACCAGCAACCCACCCTCATCGACGATGATGTGACGCAGTTGCCGTCAGGGCATCCAGTTGACCGGCGCATTGTGCGGGAGGAGGAGATGAGACAGGAGTTGGAAGAGGAAGTGGTGGATGATGAGGACACTGACCCGACCTGGACAGGGGGGATGTCAAGCGGGGAAAGTAGTGTGGATGTTGAGGCAGGTGCAGCACCAAAAAGGGTAGCTAGAGGCAGAGGCAGAGGTCAGCAGCTTAGGCGAAGCCAGGCCACACCCGGAATCTCCCAAGATGTTCCAGTTCGTACCCAGCCCCGAAAAACTCCCACCTCGAGGGCACGTTTCTCGAAGGTGTGGAGTTTTTTCAAGGAATGCGCCGAGGACAGATATAGTGTTGTCTGCACAATTTGCCTCTCGAAATTGATTAGGGGCTCTGAGAAGAGCAACCTGTCCACCACTTCAATGCGCCGTCATTTGGAATCCAAGCACTGGAATCAGTGGCAGGCAGCAACGGCAGGACAAAGGCCGACTGCCGTTCACGCCACTGCCACTGCCTCTGCCTCTGCCTCTGCCACTGCCACTGCTGACTGTGCTGGCGATGCACTCCAGAGGACGAGCCAGGACACCACTTCATCTGCCTCCGCCACTTTGTTGACTTCTACCTCATCCTCCCCTGGTCCTGTCTTATCTCCTTCTCCTGCACCATCAAAGGCACCATCAGGCGTTTCTTTACAACAACCCACCATCTCTCAGACATTGGAGCGGCGGCAGAAATACACTGCTAACCACCCACACGCGCAAGCCTTGAACGCCAACATCGCTAAACTGCTGGCCCAGGAGATGTTGGCGTTCCGGCTTGTTGAAACTCCCGCCTTCCTGGACCTGATGGCAACTGCGGCACCTCGCTATGCCGTCCCTAGCCGTCACTACTTCTCCCGGTGTGCCGTCCCCGCCTTGCACCAGCACGTGTCACTCAACATCAGGCGGGCCCTTAGTTCCGCGCTTTGCACAAAGGTCCACTTGACCACCGACGCGTGGACAAGTGCATGCGGACAGGGACGCTACATTTCACTGACGGCACACTGGGTGAATGTAGTTGAGGCTGGGACTGCTTCCCAAACTGGCCCGGTGTACCTCGTCTCCCCGCCTAACATTCCTGGCAGGGACACGAGAAGAACACCCCCCTCCTCCTCCTCCTCCTCTACCGCCTCCTCCTCCGCCACCGCCTCCTCCTCCGCCACCGCCTCCTCCTCCGCTGTTAGATTGACCCCAGCTACGAGTTGGAAACGTTGCAGCACTGGCGTTGGTAGACGTCAGCAGGCTGTGCTGAAGCTGATCAGCTTGGGGGACAGACAGCACACTGCCTCCGAGGTGAGGGATGCCCTCCTCGATGAGACGGCAATATGGTTTGAGCCGCTGCACCTGGGCCCAGGCATGGTCGTTTGTGATAACGGCCGGAACCTGGTAGCAGCTCTGGAGCTTGCCGGACTCCAACATGTTCCATGCCTGGCCCACGTCTTCAACCTAGTGGTGCAACGTTTCCTAAAGAGCTACCCCAATGTTCCAGAGCTACTGGTGAAAGTGCGGCGCATGTGCGCCCACTTTCGCAAGTCGACAGTAGCCGCTGCTAGCTTAAAATCTCTCCAGCAACGCCTGCATGTGCCACAACACCGGCTTTTGTGCGACGTCCCCACACGCTGGAACTCAACGTTTCAGATGTTGAATAGAGTGGTTGAGCAGCAGAGACCTTTGATGGAATACCAGCTACAAAACCCTAGGGTGCCACAAAGTCAGCTGCCTCAGTTTCACATCCATGAGTGGCCATGGATGAGAGACCTTTGTGACATCCTACGGGTCTTTGAGGAGTCCACAAGGAGGGTGAGCTCTGAGGATGCGATGGTGAGCCTTACAATCCCGCTCTTGTGTGTTCTGAGAGAATCCCTGATTGACATCAGGGATAACTCAGATCACACAGAGGAGTTAGGGATAGCATCCGATCCGTCACAGCTGGAGAGTAGGTCCACACATCTGTCCGCTTCACTGCGTTTAATGGAGGAGGAGGAGGAGGAGGAGGAGGAAGAAGAGTTGTCCGATGATGTGATGGTGATACAGGAGGCTTCCGGGCAACTTCGAATCGTCCCATTGTTGCAGCGCGGATGGGTAGACATGGAGGATGAGGAGGAAATGGAGATTGAACTTTCCGGTGGGGCCAGAGGAGTCATGCCAACTAACACTGTGGCAGACATGGCTGAGTTCATGTTGGGGTGCTTTACAACCGACAAGCGTATTGTCAAAATCATGGAGGACAACCAGTACTGGATCTTTGCTATCCTTGACCCCCGGTATAAAAACAACATCTCGTCTTTTATTCCGGTAGAGGGGAGGGCCAATCGCATCAATGCTTGCCACAGGCAATTGGTGCAGAATATGATGGAGATGTTTCCAGCATGTGACGTTGGCGGCAGGGAGGGCAGTTCCTCCAGTAGGCAACCAAGTTCTCACCGGTCCACACAAACGAGGGGCACACTGTCTAAGGTCTGGGACACCTTGATGGCACCCCCTCGCCAAAGTGCCGCCACGGAGGGTCCTAGTGTCACCAGGCGTGAGAAGTATAGGCGCATGTTGCGGGAATACCTTTCCGACCACAGCCCTGTCCTCTCCGACCCCTCTGCGCCCTACACGTATTGGGTGTCGAAGTTGGACCTGTGGCTTGAACTTGCCCTATATGCCTTGGAGGTGCTGTCCTGTCCTGCCGCCAGCGTCCTATCTGAGAGGGTGTTCAGTGCAGCCGGTGGCATCATCACTGACAAGCGCACCCGTCTGTCAGCTGAGAGTGCCGACCGGCTCACTTTGATAAAAATGAACCACCACTGGGTAGAGCCGTCATTTTTGTGCCCACCTGTGTAAAGCACCCCAACATGAAACTCCATGTCTGTACTCAACCTCTCCAATTCCTCCGCATCCTCATACTCATCCACCATAAGCGTTGCACAATTCTGCTAATACTAGGCTCCCTCCACCCTGATTTCCCCCAACTCTGCTGGTTAGAGGCTCCCTCCACCATGAATTTGCCCAAACTGGGCTGTTTAGAGGCTCCCTCCACCATGAATTGGTCCAAACTGGGTTTTTTAGAGGCTCCCTCCACCATGAATTTGCCCAAACTGGGCTGTTTAGAGGCTCCCTCCACCATGAATTGGTCCAAACTGGGGTGGTTAGAGGCTCCCTCCACCATGAATTTCCCAAAACTTGGCTGTTTAGAGGCTCCCTCCACCATGAATTTGCCCAAACTGGGCTGTTTAGAGGCTCCCTCCACCATTAATTGGTCCAAACTGGGCTGGTTAGAGGCTCCCTCCACCATGAATTTGCCCAAACTGGGGTGGTTAGAGGCTCCCTCCACCATTAATTGGTCCAAACTGGGCTGGTTAGAGGCTCCCTCCACCATGAATTTGCCCAAACTGGGCTGTTTAGAGGCTCCCTCCACCATGAATTGGTCCAAACTGGGCTGGTTAGAGGCTCCCTCCACCATGAATTTCCCAAAACTTGGCTGTTTAGAGGCTCCCTCCACCATTAATTGGTCCAAACTGGGCTGGTTAGAGGCTCCCTCCACCATTAATTGGTCCAAACTGGGCTGGTTAGAGGCTCCCTCCACCATTAATTGGTCCAAACTGGGCTGGTTAGAGGCTCCCTCCACCATGAATTTCCCAAAACTTGGCTGTTTAGAGGCTCCCTCCACCATTAATTGGTCCAAACTGGGCTGGTTAGAGGCTCCCTCCACCATGAATTTGCCCAAACTGGGCTGTTTAGAGGCTCCCTCCACCATGAATTGGTCCAAACTGGGCTGGTTAGAGGCTCCCTCCACCATGAATTTCCCAAAACTTGGCTGTTTAGAGGCTCCCTCCACCATGAATTGGTCCAAACTGGGCTGGTTAGAGGCTCCCTCCACCATGAATTGGTCCAAACTGGGGTGGTTAGAGGCTCCCTCCACCATTAATTGGTCCAAACTGGGCTGGTTAGAGGCTCCCTCCACCATTAATTGGTCCAAACTGGGCTGGTTAGAGGCTCCCTCCACCATGAATTTGCCCAAACTGGGGTGGTTAGAGGCTCCCTCCACCATTAATTGGTCCAAACTGGGCTGGTTAGAGGCTCCCTCCACAATTAATTGGTCCAAACTGGGCTAATTAGAGGCTCCCTCCACCATGAATTGGTCCAAACTGGGTTTTTTAGAGGCTCCCTCCACCATGAATTTGCCCAAACTGGGCTGTTTAGAGGCTCCCTCCACCATGAATTGGTCCAAACTGGGCTGGTTAGAGGCTCCCTCCACCATGAATTTCCCAAAACTTGGCTGTTTAGAGGCTCCCTCCACCATGAATTTGCCCAAACTGGGCTGTTTAGAGGCTCCCTCCACCATTAATTGGTCCAAACTGGGCTGGTTAGAGGCTCCCTCCACCATGAATTTGCCCAAACTGGGGTGGTTAGAGGCTCCCTCCACCATTAATTGGTCCAAACTGGGCTGGTTAGAGGCTCCCTCCACCATGAATTTCCCAAAACTTGGCTGTTTAGAGGCTCCCTCCACCATTAATTGGTCCAAACTGGGCTGGTTAGAGGCTCCCTCCACCATGAATTTGCCCAAACTGGGCTGTTTAGAGGCTCCCTCCACCATTAATTGGTCCAAACTGGGCTGGTTAGAGGCTCCCTCCACCATGAATTTGCCCAAACTGGGCTGTTTAGAGGCTCCCTCCACCATGAATTGGTCCAAACTGGGGTGGTTAGAGGCTCCCTCCACCATGAATTGGTCCAAACTGGGGTGGTTAGAGGCTCCCTCCACCATTAATTGGTCCAAACTGGGCTGGTTAGAGGCTCCCTCCACAATTAATTGGTCCAAACTGGGCTAATTAGAGGCTCCCTCCACCATGAATTGGTCCAAACTGGGTTTTTTAGAGGCTCCCTCCACCATTAATTGGTCCAAACTGGGCTGGTTAGAGGCTCCCTCCACAATTAATTGGTCCAAACTGGGCTAATTAGAGGCTCCCTCCACCATGAATTGGTCCAAACTGGGTTTTTTAGAGGCTCCCTCCACCATGAATTTGCCCAAACTGGGCTGTTTAGAGGCTCCCTCCACCATGAATTGGTCCAAACTGGGCTGGTTAGAGGCTCCCTCCACCATGAATTGGTCCAAACTGGGGTGGTTAGAGGCTCCCTCCACCATTAATTGGTCCAAACTGGGCTGGTTAGAGGCTCCCTCCACCATTAATTGGTCCAAACTGGGCTGGTTAGAGGCTCCCTCCACCATGAATTTGCCCAAACTGGGGTGGTTAGAGGCTCCCTCCACCATTAATTGGTCCAAACTGGGCTGGTTAGAGGCTCCCTCCACAATTAATTGGTCCAAACTGGGCTAATTAGAGGCTCCCTCCACCATGAATTGGTCCAAACTGGGTTTTTTAGAGGCTCCCTCCACCATGAATTTGCCCAAACTGGGCTGTTTAGAGGCTCCCTCCACCATGAATTGGTCCAAACTGGGCTGGTTAGAGGCTCCCTCCACCATGAATTTCCCAAAACTTGGCTGTTTAGAGGCTCCCTCCACCATGAATTTGCCCAAACTGGGCTGTTTAGAGGCTCCCTCCACCATTAATTGGTCCAAACTGGGCTGGTTAGAGGCTCCCTCCACCATGAATTTGCCCAAACTGGGGTGGTTAGAGGCTCCCTCCACCATTAATTGGTCCAAACTGGGCTGGTTAGAGGCTCCCTCCACCATGAATTTCCCAAAACTTGGCTGTTTAGAGGCTCCCTCCACCATTAATTGGTCCAAACTGGGCTGGTTAGAGGCTCCCTCCACCATGAATTTGCCCAAACTGGGCTGTTTAGAGGCTCCCTCCACCATTAATTGGTCCAAACTGGGCTGGTTAGAGGCTCCCTCCACCATGAATTTGCCCAAACTGGGCTGTTTAGAGGCTCCCTCCACCATGAATTGGTCCAAACTGGGGTGGTTAGAGGCTCCCTCCACCATGAATTGGTCCAAACTGGGGTGGTTAGAGGCTCCCTCCACCATTAATTGGTCCAAACTGGGCTGGTTAGAGGCTCCCTCCACAATTAATTGGTCCAAACTGGGCTAATTAGAGGCTCCCTCCACCATGAATTGGTCCAAACTGGGTTTTTTAGAGGCTCCCTCCACCATTAATTGGTCCAAACTGGGCTGGTTAGAGGCTCCCTCCACAATTAATTGGTCCAAACTGGGCTAATTAGAGGCTCCCTCCACCATGAATTGGTCCAAACTGGGTTTTTTAGAGGCTCCCTCCACCATGAATTTGCCCAAACTGGGCTGTTTAGAGTCTCCCTCCACCATGAATTGGTCCAAACTGGGCTGGTTAGAGGCTCCCTCCACCATGAATTTCCCAAAACTTGGCTGTTTAGAGGCTCCCTCCACCATTAATTGGTCCAAACTGGGCTGGTTAGAGGCTCCCTCCACCATTAATTGGTCCAAACTGGGCTGGTTAGAGGCTCCCTCCACCATGAATTTCCCAAAACTTGGCTGTTTAGAGGCTCCCTCCACCATTAATTGGTCCAAACTGGGCTGGTTAGAGGCTCCCTCCACCATGAATTTGCCCAAACTGGGCTGTTTAGAGGCTCCCTCCACCATGAATTGGTCCAAACTGGGCTGGTTAGAGGCTCCCTCCACCATGAATTTCCCAAAACTTGGCTGTTTAGAGGCTCCCTCCACCATGAATTGGTCCAAACTGGGCTGGTTAGAGGCTCCCTCCACCATGAATTGGTCCAAACTGGGGTGGTTAGAGGCTCCCTCCACCATTAATTGGTCCAAACTGGGCTGGTTAGAGGCTCCCTCCACAATTAATTGGTCCAAACTGGGCTAATTAGAGGCTCCCTCCACCATGAATTGGTCCAAACTGGGTTTTTTAGAGGCTCCCTCCACCATGAATTTGCCCAAACTGGGCTGTTTAGAGGCTCCCTCCACCATGAATTGGTCCAAACTGGGCTGGTTAGAGGCTCCCTCCACCATGAATTTCCCAAAACTTGGCTGTTTAGAGGCTCCCTCCACCATTAATTGGTCCAAACTGGGCTGGTTAGAGGCTCCCTCCACCATTAATTGGTCCAAACTGGGCTGGTTAGAGGCTCCCTCCACCATTAATTGGTCCAAACTGGGCTGGTTAGAGGCTCCCTCCACCATTAATTGGTCCAAACTGGGCTGGTTAGAGGCTCCCTCCACCATTAATTGGTCCAAACTGGGCTGGTTAGAGGCTCCCTCCACCATGAATTTGCCCAAACTGGGCTGTTTAGAGGCTCCCTCCACCATGAATTGGTCCAAACTGGGCTGGTTAGAGGCTCCCTCCACCATGAATTTCCCAAAACTTGGCTGTTTAGAGGCTCCCTCCACCATTAATTGGTCCAAACTGGGCTGGTTAGAGGCTCCCTCCACCATGAATTGGTCCAAACTGGGGTTTTTAGAGGCTCCCTCCACCATGAATTGGTCCAAACTGGGGTTTTTAGAGTCTCCCTCCACCATGAATTGGTCCAAACTGGGGTTTTTAGAGTCTCCCTCCACCATGAATTGGTCCAAACTGGGGTTTTTAGAGGCTCCCTCCACCATGAATTTGCCCAAACTCTGCTGGTTAGAGGCTCAATCCACCCTGATTTTCAAAACAAATGTTGGTGCCAACCTCAACTTACTACAAGGGCCAAATTCACTGCTGGTGACAAGCTCTCCTCACTGCAAGTGCCAAATACACATGTTTCAAGGTGTTTTCCTACTGTCAGAGAGGTGGTATTGAGTGTGTAAAGTGTGTAGTTGTTAGGCTGTGATGTTGGGGTAATAGAGGGTCTTTGGTGTGTTAGATGCCCCCAGACATGCTTCCCCTGCTGTCCCAGTGTCATTCCAGAGGTGTTGGCATCATTTCCTGGGGTGTCATAGTGGACTTGGTGACCCTCCAGACACGGATTTGGGTTTCCCCCTTAACGAGTATCTGTTCCCCATAGACTATAATGGGGTTCGAAACCCGTTCGAACACACGAACATTGAGCGGCTGTTCGAATCGAATTTCGAACCTCGAACATTTTAGTGTTCGCTCATCTCTAGTAAACATAGTTAGTGCGCAAGAAACATGAAAGGCTTTATCAATTTTCCATTGAAATTTAGATGTTTAGCCTTAGTCTCGTACTGTAATTCTGAGAAGAAAAAATTTTGTCAATTCTCATACGACATTTCTCCAATTATTTCAGTTCTATCAATTTTCTGTGTAACATACAATGTATCTATCAAGTGTACAATTCAATTTTTAGTTACTGATATTTCTATTTATATATATATATATAAAAAAAATCTCCCTACGACAATAGAAATAGGAAAAAAATTAATTTTTTTCATATTTTTTTTAAAATTTGTTTCCTCTACTCTTCCAGTTTGTTGACAACAATACAATTTATTTCCAGTTATCTGGATCACATTTCAATTTTCAATTAAAAAGTGACAACATGTCAGTTGTAAAATTGAAACATTTGATCAGTAGCCTCGGATTACTATAGTAGATTTTAAAATTTTAAAATTACCAAAAAAATGTAAATCTAAACAAGATTAACTGGGGATAGAATGGATGGAATTCAAAAATATCACGTAGAAATTCAACCACAAATATTTGAAATTTATCATTACGATATGAGCTATGGCTACGAGGGAGCAAATATATTCTGTGGTTTGTTGTCTAAATTTACATTCTACGAGTACAATTTTTCTCAATTAACCCCAAAATGCTGGATGAGAAAGTTTAGATGATTTGTATGGCGTTGAACTAAAAAAAGTTTGGATTACAAGGCTATTAAACAAGGTTACAGACATAACGCCGCGCTGAATATAAACATGGTAATATAATGTAAAAGATAGAATTGTAAATTTCTGGGTCTGACCCTGTTCATGTCAGTCCTGTATACCCTTCCCCACTCTCCCTGGAGGTATATATCTTGCTAATGCTCATTAAGATACATCCTGCTTGAGGCTACGTTGAGGCGTACAGTAATAGAGTTTATCCACCACAGTCTTCACCGCAAATCTGCTTGAAGTCCATGGCAAAATCTGAATGCGTTATAGGCGGATGGGTGAAATCCACAGTAAAGATCTGACAATTTCTGTAAATGAGTGACCATGCTACAAAATTGAAAATCCACCTCATGTTCTGATTCGACCTCATTGAAATGTATTACACAGTGCCATAATTCTTCCTTATTTGTAGAGAATGAAGATTTTGGGGCCTTCAGCCTGGAAAAGTTCTCGTTGAGTACCTGTAACTTTACTATCTTATTAGTCAATCTACTTTATAAAGCCATAGCCTACTTTGGCATACAATATGGAGATTGCGACTTTTTTAACTCGATGATATGTTAGAAGGCACCATGGTCCACAAGCTCTTCAAGGTTTAGAAATAAAATTTAGAGAAATAGCTCTTACAAACAAATAATCACTTAGGATCTCACTTATCACTTCTCATGGTCATAACATAGGAGGTATTTGGCTGGCTTAATGTCACAATCGGCATCAACTTGATTGAAACATAGTGAAACAGAAGGTTAAGAGCAGGAAAAGACAACCTGGTCCATTTAGTCTTAGCTTAAACCACTCTGTCTATAAAATAGTATTTCCTAACATTGCTCCGTATCTTCCCCACAACTCATTTCAGATTGTGTCCCTTGCTTTTGTGTTTTACGTTAGTTTTTTTTAGCGAAAAAACTTCCCTCCTGAACCCTGAACACAGTTTCACTATGTCAATGAGAATATTCAGAGCAATATCCACCACCACCTGGCCTTTCCCGTAAATCTGCTTGTCATGTGTACACACTCATTATAATCTATCCATCTTCTTCACAATCCCTTCAATGGACAAATTCACAAAAAAAATTTCACACTTCTTCGTAGCTTGTATGAACTTCCTAGCAGTGGTTAAACTTATCAAAGAAAAATAATGAGGCTAACATCGCCAATGAATTTGTTGTAGTGTTTCATTGACGCCAACTCTTCATTTGGTCGTTGACCCATCAAGCGAGTTTACTTTCATGGAATATTACTCGACCCATAAAAGTTACATTATTGCTAATATGTGATAAGAATGGCTCCAGAATAGGAAATGTAATAATTTGTAAGATGTCAACTTTTCCAATTCTTCCATTTCATTCTTAATGCTAAACCTCAAATTTTTAAGTGCGATAATAACATTGATACTAAAGATGATGGACATCTCCTTCCAGTATGGTCGGCTAATGTCTTGGGTGGAGACATAGCTTACACATCACTAATTTGGAAACTTTCTGTTCTCCTTGATGCATTTCTGAACCTTATGGAATGTAATATCCCCAAATTCCCAAAAAATCCCAGACTTCAGACTGAATACTCAGTGAGAAAGTAGAGGCTTAACTCCGACGTGTCTATAGGTGCTGGCAACAATCCAGATTACTAGTGCAACAGCGTAAGCTCTTTTTTTGTATTAAGAATGATATAATATAAAGAATAATAGCCAATCCTTAATATAAGCCATTCATACTGGATCGGTGGGTGGCTGTCTAACTCTTGCTTGAAGGAGCTATGACTATGGAGTGAATGGAATGAAGTTGTCATACCAGACCCGTGCCACTAGGAATATGATGATGTTTGGCAGTGGGAAGTGGTGAAAACCATGAACGACTTGTGGTGCTAAGTAGGGTTGAGCGACCGTGTTTGGAAATAGATTCCGATCGACAATCGATAAAAATTTTACGATCGTGATCGGAATTCCGAACACGATCTTTTTAGGTGGGATCGAGATCGGTGATTATTTCCCTCAATCCTTTGCTACTGGCCAAGCATTGTGGGAAAAGCTAACAATGTTAGCCTTCACACTGAGTATATGCTCTGCTCATTCTGAGCGGAGTGTATACTCAGTGTGAAGGTTCCGCTGCGGTTCCATAGGAATGAATGGAAGCAGCTGGCACACAGCCTTAACCCCCTGCACGCCGGCTGCGTCCATTCATTCTAATGGGAGACTAGCTAGCATCTCTAGTAGCTACTTACCTGCAGAGATGGCTGGTCCGGTGCCCGGTGTTTTCGTTCTTCTTCACCTCACTGCCCCCGCCTCCCAGGTTAGTGTTTAAAGAGCTAGGAAGAAGGCTGGGCTTGCGACTTAGGAGAGTGTGGATGGGTAGAGGGCGGGGAGCCATGATGTCTCCCCACCCAGTACCCGAACACACTCTCCTAACCCGCCCACACTCTCCTAACCTGGGAGGCAGGGGGCAGCGAGGCGAATAAGAACAAGAACACTAGGCACCGAACTAGCCATCTCTGCAGGTAAGTGGACACCAGGGGGGACTAAGTAGCCAGAGGATTAAAAAAAATACTCTGGCTACTTAGTGATTAAAAAAAATCACTACACAGCGTGGACTCTAACAATTAAAGCGTTCAATTGTTAGATTCCATGCTGTATAGTGAATAGGATTGTTTTTAAAATCCGATCTCCGATTAGTAAAAAAAAATCCCATTGACTTGCATTGGGATCGGAATTTGGATCGAGATCGGGTTCGAAATTGATCATGAAAAGTCAAGATTGAATCAACCCTAGTGCTCAGTCATGCAAAGAATTAGCCCCCCCCAATCTGGTAGCATGAACTATCCATAGGGGAAGCCATCAATGTCATATCACCTGATAACAGAACATAATGCCCAATGGCCAATCACAATTCCCATATTAGACTTTGTTTATCATTATTGGAACACTGGGGTGATAGATCTGATTCCTTTATTTCCATGACATTTATTAATGACCATGCGATGTCCATTTTTTAAGGCACATGATCAGCATTAAATTCATTGTATGTGAATGAGGAGCGTTATTTTGATCGTCCACTTTAACGGGCTGTCAAAATATAGGTCATGTCTCAGGTTTGTCCGTTTTCACGGAACTCTTTATGCATCCAAACATATGGGGTATCTGTGATAATGGGTGCCCCTCGGATGAAAGCTGTTTCTTATCTCGTCCATCTGAATGTAGCCTTAGATATTCAGCTTGATGGTCAAGTTTCTCTTTTGTGCTTTGGGATCTGTAACTTTGTATAACTTGGCAGTTTTTTAAAGAGGTTCTCCAAGGAGCCTTTTTAAAAAAAAAAAAAAAAATACTTAGACAATATACTAAGGTATTCCTCAGGTCAGAACCAACACATGGCCCATGGGTCCCTTGGCCTCCTCCCCCCTTTCCCATTCTCATATTCTAGTTACCTGTTCTTATGTGGGTTGGTAGATTATAGCATAGCACAGGTAATGGATGGACCAACCGGGGAGGGGGCAAGTGCTTATTCCAACCATATGATCTAATGCCAGAGCCACCCCCAGGTACAACATCTATGGGGGAAGTAAGTAAAAAAGACTCCCTGGAGAACTTCTTCAATGGTCTGTTCTTAAGAATATACTGGTAGCAAAAATATCTGTTTTCTGGCCCTTCACCTTCTTACTGTTCTCTCTCTAACTCACTTTTTCTGTCTGTTCTTCTCTTCTTTTTTTTTCATCATAAAGTTACTTTTCTCCATTGACTTTCTAAGCTCATCCAGGAAGGTCCTTTCACAGGAGTTTTTCGAATCCTAAAAACTTTCAGAGGTCCTGCCATGGATTTACAGGTGGACAATTGCTGGTCACGTTGGATTACAATCATTTTATGGAATTGCTTTGCTTTTTTTCTGTCACTTGGAGCCGAGGAATCCTGAGAAGACGGAGTAAGCGGTGGATCTAGTCCGAACATCATTTCTGAAGACCTTGGATGAACGATAGGAACCATGGGATATCTACGAGAAGAAGGATCGCAGCTCTTGGGAAGAAAATGGATAAAGATGATTAACATACTAGGTCAGCTTATAATGGGATGTAACAATCTGGAACAACCGGGGGATCCTCTACAGTTTGTAAAATTTTTTGCATCATCACCTTGTAAATATTGGATACCACACCTTTATGAAAGCCTTGGCCGCCGTCTACGCAGTGTAATTTCTTCACCACTCAATGGATTTACACAATGGAGAAACAAACAGTAAGTTGAAAATTTTGACATTTCCAAAAAAAAAAAAAAAAAAATTACATAAAAATTTTATTTGGAAATTTACAAACGCATCTAAAGGGCTATTCCCTATTGTGGATATTGGTACTGTATGCCATGACTTTATGCTTGATGCGGGTCTGTTATCTGGCATTGACCGATCTTGAGGATGAAGGACAACGGTTTTTTAACGTTGCTCCCCTTTCGTTGCTTTTCCCTCCCTAATGGTACCCCAGGCACCCAATATTAGCTACAGTACGGACCCCATTTAGCTATATGGGACTAGGCTGCCGTCCCCTGCACAGCCGAATGGGTAGGAACCCTGATATGTGGTGAAAACCTAGAAGGAAACAAAGTGTTCAATAAACTTTTAGTTTGTCGGGGGTCTCAAGTGCAAAGGGGTATCAGTACGTCGTCAAACTTTCTGGAATATATTTCTGTACATAGTTGTGGCATTAAGATTACAGACTGTTTGGACTTTAACAAGTAATAATAATAATACATTTTATTTCTATAGCGCCAACATATTCCGCACAATGTGTAGGGTTCAGATACAGACAGAAAGATACATTACAAAGAGAATCATTTCACACAATGGGACTGAGGGCCCTGCTCGCAAGAGCTTACAATCTATGAGGTAGAGGGGGTGACACAAGAGGTAGCAGGGGCGGTATTGCTTATGCAGAGGTCAGACACTTTTGTAATAGAGGTGACTGTCATTACACAAACATAAGACTTTATGAGCCGTCACCAGTCGTGTCCTGTAACATGTGGATGGAGCTTGGACAGATAAAGTTATCCTGAGATGACATCATATCATGTGGGGAAGTGTGGGAGCGGGGACAGAGGACGGTTAAGGGTTTACGTTAGACATTGTGATAGGCTTGTCTGATAAGATGCGTCTTTAGATTGCGTTTGAAACTCTAGAAATTTGGAGTTAATCTGATTGTCCGGGGTAGAGCATTCCAGAGAAGTGGTGCAGCTCGGGAGAAGTCTTGTATACGAGCGTGGGAGGTTCTGATAATAGAGGATGTAAGTGTTAGGTCATTGAGTGAGCGGAGAGCACGGGTTGGGCGGTAGACAGAGATGAGGGAGGAAATGTATGGAGGTGCGGCATTATGGAGAACCTTGTGGGGGAGGGGGATAACTTCATATTTTATTCTATAATGAATAGGCAGCCAATGTAGTGACTGGCACAGACCAGAGGCCTCGCTGTAGTGTCTAGCCTGATAGATGAGCCTGGCCGCTGCATTCAGAATAGATTGTAGAGGGGAGAGTTTAGTGAGGGGAAGACTGATTAGTAAGGAGTTACAGTAGTCAAGGCGAGAATGAATCAGAGAGACAATAAGTGTCTTTAGTGTATCTCTGGTGAGGAAAGGGCGTATTCTGGAGATGTTTTTGAGGTGGAGGTGACATGAACGTGCGAGTGATTCAATATGAGGGGTGAAGGAAAGATCTGCATCAAACATGACCCCAAGGCAGCGGGCATGCTGCCTAGGAGTTATAGTAAGGCCTGAGACTGCAATGGATATATCAGGTACAGATCTATTAGATGGTGGAAACAGTAGTAGTTCAGTCTTGGAGAGATTTAGTTTCAGATAGAGCAAGGACATGATATTAGAGACAGTAGAGAGACAGTCACTGGTGTTCTGTATGAGTGCAGGGGTGATGTCACGGCAAGATGTGTATAATTGGGTATCATCAGCATAAAGATGGTACCTGAAGCCAAATCTGGCGATGGTTTGTCCAATGGGGGCTGTGTAGAGAGAGTTGCACAGGTGTGTTGTAGGCAAAAAGGTCACCTTAAAGGGACTCTGTCACCAGAATTCAGAATATCAACCCAGATAAGTTACAGCGACCTGAATCAAACAGTGTTTGTTCCTTGTAAATCTGTGAATCGGTTGTTGAGATATCGCTGCTTCAAATGTTTTCAACACGCAAATTAGCCTTTTGGAACAAGACTTACCTCACTGGAGCAATGCAAACACCCTCATTGCTCCAAAGAGTCAATTTACATATTGACAAACACGGTATCTCAGCAATGGAGGGAGCGGTGTACAAGGAAAAAAAGACACTACTTGATTCAGGTTACCCTAACCTATCTATCTGCAGGGCTGGGGTGATATGCTGGTTCTGGTGACAGTAACCTATCTATCTGCAGGGCTGGGGTGATATGCTGGTTCTGGTGACAGTAACCTATCTATCTGCAGGGCTGGGGTGATATGCTGGGTCTGGTGACAGTAACCTATCTATCTGCAGGGCTGGGGTGATATGCTGGTTCTGGTGACAGTAACCTATCTATCTGCAGGGCTGGGGTGATATGCTGGTTCTGGTGACAGTAACCTATCTATCTGCAGGGCTGGGGTGATATGCTGGGTCTGGTGACAGTAACCTATCTATCTGCAGGGCTGGGGTGATATACTGGGTCTGGTGACAGTAACCTATCTATCTGCAGGGCTGGGGTGATATGCTGGTTCTGGTGACAGTAACCTATCTATCTGCAGGACTGGGGTGATATGCTGGTTCTGGTGACAGTAACCTATCTATCTGCAGGGCTGGGGTGATATGCTGGGTCTGGTGACAGTAACCTATCTATCTGCAGGGCTGGGGTGATATGCTGGTTCTGGTGACAGTAACCTATCTATCTGCAGGACTGGGGTGATATGCTGGTTCTGGTGACAGTAACCTATCTATCTGCAGGACTGGGTGATATACTGGTTCTGGTGACAGTAACCTATCTATCTGCAGGGCTGGGGTGATATGCTGGGTCTGGTGACAGTAACCTATCTATCTGCAGGACTGGGGTGATATGCTGGTTCTGGTGACAGTAACCTATCTATCTGCAGGACTGGGTGATATACTGGTTATGGTGACAGTAACCTATCTATCTGCAGGGCTGGGGTGATATGCTGGGTCTGGTGACAGTAACCTATCTATCTGCAGGGCTGGGGTGATATGCTGGTTCTGGTGACAGTAACCTATCTATCTGCAGGGCTGGGGTGATATGCTGGGTCTGGTGACAGTAACCTATCTATCTGCAGGACTGGGGTGATATGCTGGTTCTGGTGACAGTAACCTATCTATCTGCAGGGCTGGGGTGATATGCTGGTTCTGGTGACAGTAACCTATCTATCTGCAGGACTGGGTGATATACTGGTTCTGGTGACAGTAACCTATCTATCTGCAGGGCTGGCATGATATGCTGGGTCTGGTGACACTAACCTATCTATCTGCAGGGCTGGAGTGATATGCTGGTTCTGCAGACAGACTCCCTATACGTTTCTTATATATTTTCCTCTTAACTGTATTTACCGATTGTTTACCGAATAAACACTGTGATACAGGCTGAAATACGCAAAGAGAGGCAAATAGAGGGATCACAATAGAAACATGATGAGGGGGAGGAAGCTAAATTTCAGCTAAACACTGCACTGACTGTATACTTATCCTGTCAGATATGTAGTATATACTGTGTGCACAAGTATGGTATATATAACACAAACCTAAGGTCATTTACAAAATAGTCCAACAGTCGAAAACAGTGCAAAGACTGGTGACATCTAGTGGTCATTAGAGTTACTGCACCCTTAATGGATATCACTGGTGACCAGCTGGAACTATACTAATCCTATCTAACAATAGGATGCCTCTGCTCGTGAGATCTTAAATCCTAGGAGGAGATGGGAGACACAAGAGGTCAGAGGGCTTGTGTGGGACAATGGGCCGGCCATGTAATAGTAAATAAGGTCCTATAACTGAAGCTGTATGAGCCATCACCAGCATACAGATACTAAGTGCATGGAGTGCAGGGGAACTTCTAGATGGAGGGGACAGGATCTGATAGAATAGGATAAGAAATGTCAGCTTAGTGTGCTGAGGTGTAGGACAATGTGATCCGGTCCAGCGATTGGGTCATGTTATAAGCCGGCCTAAAAAACATGTCTTTAGAGCAGCTGTAGAAGCTGCTGTAGTCCGGGATTAATCTGATTGTCCGGGGTAAAGTGTTCCAGAGCATCGGGGCAGCTCAAGAAAAGTCTTGGAGACGGGAGTGGGATGTTGGGATAAGAGGATGCAAGTCTAAGGGCTCGTTCACACGGGGCAAGAGGGGGCAGATTTTGGCGTGGAATTCATGTCATAATCTGCCCCCTCAGGGGTGCAGTGCTATGGAGGGATTTGTGAGTGAGTCTGATAATTTTATATTGTTTTCTTTAGTGCAACCAGTGCAGCGACTGACGCTGGTAGGGGTGGGGATGGGATGATATTTTGGGACCAAGAGGCTATGATAGACCTGTTAAAACTGGAGCTTGTTTATTGAAGTAGATGAGGTGAACTAAAGGCCTGAGTGTTGGACAATGAACCTTCCAGGACACCGTACAGTGGGTCACCTGGCATAGTTTTAGGAGACCCATCAGCTAAAAATGTTCATGTAGATATTGGCAATTAAAGGCTGAGAAGTGTCATGGAAAGCAAATATTGAGTTAACTGCAGGAATAATTGGAATAGTCTAACTAAAGAAGAAGGCAGGGCTCCATGTTGGCTGCCAAAGAATCTGCTTCGGTTGTGTGCTGTCAGTCTGGGGACTGGGGGTTCTAAGAAGTCTGTTGGAGCTATGAGAGATATCATTCTGAAAGGGATGCAATAAGAGTTGAGCACTGTAAGATTTAGGGGAGTGTGTCACCAGAACCAGCATATCACCCCAGCCCTGCAGATAGATAGGTTACTGTCACCAGAACCAGCATATCACCCCAGCCCTGCAGATAGATAGGTTAGTGTCACCAGAACCAGCATATCACCCCAGCCCTGCAGATAGATAGGTTAGTGTCACCAGAACCAGTATATCACCCCAGCCCTGCAGATAGATAGGTTAGTGTCACCAGAACCAGCATATCACCCCAGCCCTGCAGATAGATAGGTTACTGTCACCAGAACCAGCATATCACCCCAGCCCTGCAGATAGATAGGTTACTGTCACCAGAACCAGCATATCACCCCAGCCCTGCAGATAGATAGGTTACTGTCACCAGAACCAGCATATCACCCCAGTCCTGCAGATAGATAGGTTACTGTCACCAGAACCAGCATATCACCCCAGCCCTGCAGATAGATAGGTTACTGTCACCAGAACCAGCATATCACCCCAGCCCTGCAGATAGATAGGTTAGTGTCACCAGAACCAGTATATCACCCCAGCCCTGCAGATAGATAGGTTACTGTCACCAGAACCAGCACATTACCCCAGCTCTGCAGATAGATAGGTTACTGTCACCAGAACCAGCATATCACCCCAGCCCTGCAGATAGATAGGTTACTGTCACCAGACCCAGCATATCACCCCAGCCCTGCAGATAGATAGGTTAGTGTCACCAGAACCAGCATATCCCCCAGCCCTGCAGATAGATAGGTTACTGTCACCAGACCCAGCATATCACCCCAGCCCTGCAGATAGATAGGTTACTGTCACCAGACCCAGCATATCACCCCAGCCCTGCAGATAGATAGGTTACAGTCACCAGACCCAGCATATCACCCCAGCCCTGCAGATAGATAGGTTAGTGTCACCAGATCCAGCATATCACCCCAGCCCTGCAGATAGATAGGTTACTGTCACCAGAACCAGCATATCCCCCCAGCCCTGCAGATAGATAGGTTACTGTCACCAGAACCAGCATATCACCCCAGCCCTGCAGATAGATAGGTTACTGTCACCAGAACCAGCATATCCCCCCAGCCCTGCAGATAGATAGGTTAGTGTCACCAGAACCAGCATATCACCCCAGCCCTGCAGATAGATAGGTTAGTGTCACCAGAACCAGCATATCACAGCAGTCCTGCAGATAGATAGGTTACTGTCACCAGATCCAGCATATCACCCCAGCCCTGCAGATAGATAGGTTACTGTCACCAGAACCAGCATATCCCCCCAGCCCTGCAGATAGATAGGTTACTGTCACCAGAACCAGCATATCACCCCAGTCCTGCAGATAGATAGGTTACTGTCACCAGAACCAGCATATCACCCCAGCCCTGCAGATAGATAGGTTACTGTCACTAGAACCAGTATATCACCCCAGTCCTGCAGATAGATAGGTTACTGTCACCAGAACCAGCATATCACCCCAGCCCTGCAGATAGATAGGTTACTGTCACCAGAACCAGCATATCACCCCAGTCCTGCAGATAGATAGGTTACTGTCACCAGAACCAGCATATCACCCCAGGCCTGCAGATAGATAGGTTGATGTGCTGATTATGGTGACACAAACCTATCTATCCGCAGGGCTGGGTTGAAATACTTGGTTCTGGTGACTGATTCCCTTTAACCGTAGGAGATCGTTCAGGGGGAGTTGAGTAAAGATTGTTCACAGAGAAAATCTTGAAGGGATTAGGGATCAGCATGTATTGGGGAGTTGCCTGCCCTGAGTTCTGTATTATAGACTGGTTGGTTCAGTCTTGTGGTGCAGTGGACTGAGTGTTGTAGGATGGGCTCTACTAGACATGTAGAACATTGGGAGCAGAACCCCCCTCCGGTCCATGTAGTCTGTCCTTCACATTCACTGTGCTGAAAACTGAATTGTAAAGTGACCTGTGAGTTATTGATAAGCTGTAACAAACAGCGTGGAGTTACCATTGTCCGGGTGTTACAGAACTTCAGACTATTGTCACACTGGTTATTTTAATATATAATATGCATCAGACACATAGAATAAGGTAACAAGCTGGTTTTACTACGAATTTTCTAGAAAATCTTAGACTTGGGTCAAGGTTTTTGGGGTTCTCTACTAGAGATGACCAAACCAATTCATCGGAACCTCCTCCTTTTGTCTGACCCTGGTCCTTTTTTCTAAGTCTTTTGGTGGCAGTCCTAGGAGTCCTAAGAGTATTCTACACTATGTTTTATAGATAGGTTCCTAGGAGTCCTAAGAGTATTCTACACTATGTTTTATAGATAGGTTCCTAGGAGCCCTAAGAGTATTCTACACTATGTTTTATAGATAGGTTCCTAGGAGCCCTAAGAGTATTCTACACTATGTATTATAGAAAGGTTCCTAGGAGTCCTAAGAGTATTCTACACTATGTATTATAGATAGGTTCCTAGGAGTCCTAAGAGTATTCTACACTATGTTTTATAGATAGGTTCCTAGGAGTCCTAAGAGTATTCTACACTATGTTTTATAGATAGGTTCCTAGGAGCCCTAAGAGTATTCTACACTATGTTTTATAGATAGGTTCCTGGGAGTCCTAAGAGTGTTCTACACTATGTTTTATAGATAGGTTCCTAGGAGCCCTGACAATGTTCTACACTATGTTTTATAGATAGGTTCCTAGGAGCCCTAAGAGTATTCTACACTATGTTTTATAGATAGGTTCCTAGGAGCCCTAAGAGTATTCTACACTATGTTTTATAGATAGGTTCCTAGGAGCCCTAAGAGTATTCTACACTATGTATTATAGATAGGTTCCTACGAGTCCTAAGAGTATTATACACTATGTATTATAGATAGGTTCCTAGGAGCCCTAAGAGTATTCTACACTATGTTTTATAGATAGGTTCCTAGGAGCCCTAAGAGTATTCTACACTATGTTTTATAGATAGGTTCCTAGGAGCCCTGACAGTGTTATACACTGTGTTTTATTCATCACGTGGCACGTTACTCCGTGTGAACTCCCCCTAAGGCCTCAGGAGTTCCCCAGGGCTATGATGATAGCCAGCAGGCTGGAAGAGGCTAGAAAACAACTGAAGTCTGCAATAAATATGTAAAGAGACACTAGCTCATCAAGTCCAAATTATAAACCTACCAAGTTGATCCAGAGGAAGGCAAAAAAATGTAAAAGGATAATGCCAGAGGCCCCATTAGAGGGGAAAATTCCTTTCCAACTTCCCAGTTTTATACATGTGTGTAAGAAATGGATGACTCTGTTATAGGGACACTGTGGTTGGTAATTTTATACGGACCCCGTGGTTGGTAATGTTATAGGGACCGTGTGGTTGGTAATATTATATGGACCCCGTGGTTGGTAATGTTATAGGGACTGTGTGGTTGGTAATATTATATGGACCCCGTGGTTGGTAATGTTATAAGGACCCCGTGGTTGGTAATGTTATAGGGACCCTGTGGTTGGTAATGTTATAGGGACCCTGTGGTTGGTAATTTTATACGGACCCCGTGGTTGGTAATGTTATAAGGACCCCGTGGTTGGTAATATTATATGGACCCTGTGGTTGGTAATGTTATAGGGACCCTGTGGTTGGTAATGTTATAGGGACACTGTGGTTGGTAATGTTATAGGCACCCTGTGGTTGGTAATGTTATAGGGACACTGTGGTTGGTAATGTTATAGGGACACTGTGGTTGGTAATTTTATACGGACCCCGTGGTTGGTAATGTTATAAGGACCCCGTGGTTGGTAATATTATATGGACCCTGTGGTTGGTAATGTTATAGGGACCCTGTGGTTGGTAATGTTATAGGGACACTGTGGTTGGTAATGTTATAGGGACACTGTGGTTGGTAATGTTATAGGGACCCTGTGGTTGGTAATGTTATAGGGACACTGTGGTTGGTAATGTTATAGGCACCCTGTGGTTGGTAATGTTATAGGGACACTGTTGTTGGTAATGTCATAGGGGCACTGTGGTTGGTAATGTTATAGGGACACTGTGGTTGGTAATGTTATAGGGACACTGTGGTTGGTAATGTTATAGGGACACTGTGGTTGGTAATGTTATAGGGACACTGTTGTTGGTAATGTTATAGGGGCACTGTGGTTGGTAATGTTATAGGGACCCTGTGGTTGGTAATGTTATAGGGACACTGTGGTTGGTAATTTTATAGGCACCCTGTGGTTGGTAATGTTATAGGGACCCTGTGGTTGGTAATGTTATAGGGACCCTGTGGTTGGTAATGTTATAGGGACACTGTTGTTGGTAATGTTATAGGGGCACTGTGGTTGGTAATGTTATAGGGACACTGTGGTTGGTAATGTTATAGGGACACTGTGGTTGGTAATGTTATAGGGACCCTGTGGTTGGTAATGTTATAGGGACACTGTGGTTGGTAATTTTATACGGACCCCGTGGTTGGTAATGTTATAAGGACCCCGTGGTTGGTAATATTATATGGACCCTGTGGTTGGTAATGTTATAGGGACCCTGTGGTTGGTAATGTTATAGGGGCACTGTGGTTGGTAATGTTATAGGGACACTGTGGTTGGTAATGTTATAGGGACACTGTAGTTGGTATTGTTATAGGGACCCTGTGGTAGGTAATGTTATAGGGACACTGTGGTTGGTAATGTTATAGGACCCTGTGGTTGGTAATGTTATAGGGACCCCGTGGTTGGTAATGTTATAGGGACCCTGTGGTTGGTAATGTTATAGGGACCCTGTGGTTGGTAATGTTATAGGGACACTGTGGTTGGTAATGTTATAGGGACCCCGTGGTTGGTAATGTTATAGGGACCCCGTGGTTGGTAATTTTATACGGACCCCGTGGTTGGTAATGTTATATGGACCCCGTGGTTGGTAATGTTATATGGACCCTGTGGTTGGTAATGTTATAGGGACACTGTGGTTGGTAATTTTATACGGACCCCGTGGTTGGTAATGTTATAGGGACACTGTTGTTGGTAATGTTATAGGGGCACTGTGGTTGGTAATGTTATAGGGACACTGTGGTTGGTAATGTTATAGGGACACTGTGGTTGGTAATGTTATAGGGACCCTGTGGTTGGTAATGTTATAGGGACACTGTGGTTGGTAATGTTATAGGCACCCTGTGGTTGGTAATGTTATAGGGACCCTGTGGTTGGTAATGTTATAGGGACACTGTTGTTGGTAATGTTATAGGGGCACTGTGGTTGGTAATGTTATAGGGACCCTGTGGTTGGTAATGTTATAGGGACACTGTGGTTGGTAATGTTATAGGCACCCTGTGGTTGGTAATGTTATAGGGACCCTGTGGTTGGTAATGTTATAGGGACACTGTGGTTGGTAATTTTATACGGACCCCGTGGTTGGTAATATTATATGGACCCTGTGGTTGGTAATGTTATAGGGACCCTGTGGTTGGTAATGTTATAGGGGCACTGTGGTTGGTAATGTTATAGGGACACTGTGGTTGGTAATGTTATAGGGACACTGTAGTTGGTAATGTTATAGGGACCCTGTGGTTGGTAATGTTATAGGGACACTGTGGTTGGTAATGTTATAGGACCCTGTGGTTGGTAATGTTATAGGGACCCCGTGGTTGGTAATGTTATAGGGACCCTGTGGTTGGTAATGTTATAGGGACCCTGTGGTTGGTAATGTTATAGGGACACTGTGGTTGGTAATGTTATAGGGACCCCGTGGTTGGTAATGTTATAGGGACCCCGTGGTTGGTAATGTTATATGGACCCCGTGGTTGGTAATGTTATAAGGACCCCGTGGTTGGTAATGTTATATGGACCCTGTGGTTGGTAATGTTATAGGGACCCTGTGGTTGGTAATGTTATAGGGACACTGTGGTTGGTAATGTTATAGGCACCCTGTGGTTGGTAATGTTATAGGGACACTGTGGTTGGTAATGTTATAGGGACACTGTGGTTGGTAATGTTATAGGGACACTGTTGTTGGTAATGTTATAGGGGCACTGTGGTTGGTAATGTTATAGGGACACTGTGGTTGGTAATGTTATAGGGACCCTGTGGTTGGTAATGTTATAGGGACCCTGTGGTTGGTAATGTTATAGGGACCCTGTGGTTGGTAATGTTATAGGGACACTGTTGTTGGTAATGTTATAGGGGCACTGTGGTTGGTAATGTTATAGGCACCCTGTGGTTGGTAATGTTATAGGGACCCTGTGGTTGGTAATGTTATAGGGACACTGTGGTTGGTAATGTTATAGGGACCCTGTGATTGGTAATGTTATAGGGACACTGTGGTTGGTAATGTTATAGGGACACTGTTGTTGGTAATGTTATAGGGGCACTGTGGTTGGTAATGTTATAGGGACACTGTGGTTGGTAATGTTATAGGGACACTGTGGTTGGTAATGTTATAGGGACCCTGTGGTTGGTAATGTTATAGGGACACTGTGGTTGGTAATTTTATACGGACCCCGTGGTTGGTAATGTTATAAAGACCCCATGGTTGGTAATATTATATGGACCCTGTGGTTGGTAATGTTATAGGGACCCTGTGGTTGGTAATGTTATAGGGGCACTGTGGTTGGTAATGTTATAGGGACACTGTGGTTGGTAATGTTATAGGGACACTGTAGTTGGTAATGTTATAGGGACCCTGTGGTTGGTAATGTTATAGGGACACTGTAGTTGGTAATGTTATAGGGACCCTGTGGTTGGTAATGTTATAGGGACACTGTGGTTGGTAATGTTATAGGACCCTGTGGTTGGTAATGTTATAGGGACCCCGTGGTTGGTAATGTTATAGGGACCCTGTGGTTGGTAATGTTATAGGGACCCTGTGGTTGGTAATGTTATAGGGACACTGTGGTTGGTAATGTTATAGGGACACTGTGGTTGGTAATGTTATAGGGACCCTGTGGTTGGTAATGTTATAGGGACACTGTAGTTGGTAATGTTATAGGGACCCTGTGGTTGGTAATGTTATAGGGACCCTGTGGTTGGTAATGTTATAGGGACACTGTGGTTGGTAATGTTATAGGGACCCTGTGGTTGGTAATGTTATAGGGACCCCGTGGTTGGTAATGTTATAGGGACACTGTGGTTGGTAATGTTATAGGGACACTGTGGTTGGTAATGTTATATGGACCCCGTGGTTGGTAATGTTATAGGGACACTGTGGTTGGTAATGTTATAGGGAAACTGTTGTTGGTAATGTTATAAGGACCCCGTGGTTGGTAATGTTATAGGGACCCCGTGGTTGGTAATTTTATACGGACCCTGTGGTTGGTAATGTTATAGGGACCCTGTGGTTGGTAATGTTATAGGGGCACTGTGGTTGGTAATGTTATAGGGACACTGTGGTTGGTAATGTTATAGGGACACTGTAGTTGGTAATGTTATAGGGACCCTGTGGTTGGTAATGTTATAGGGACACTGTAGTTGGTAATGTTATAGGGACCCTGTGGTTGGTAATGTTATAGGGACACTGTGGTTGGTAATGTTATAGGACCCTGTGGTTGGTAATGTTATAGGGACCCCGTGGTTGGTAATGTTATAGGGACCCTGTGGTTGGTAATGTTATAGGGACCCTGTGGTTGGTAATGTTATAGGGACACTGTGGTTGGTAATGTTATAGGGACACTGTGGTTGGTAATGTTATAGGGACCCTGTGGTTGGTAATGTTATAGGGACACTGTAGTTGGTAATGTTATAGGGACCCTGTGGTTGGTAATGTTATAGGGACCCTGTGGTTGGTAATGTTATAGGGACACTGTGGTTGGTAATGTTATAGGGACCCTGTGGTTGGTAATGTTATAGGGACCCTGTGGTTGGTAATGTTATAGGGACCCTGTGGTTGGTAATGTTATAGGGACACTGTGGTTGGTAATGTTATAGGGACCCTGTGGTTGGTAATGTTATAGGGACCCCGTGGTTGGTAATGTTATAGGGACACTGTGGTTGGTAATGTTATAGGGACACTGTGGTTGGTAATGTTATATGGACCCCGTGGTTGGTAATGTTATAGGGACACTGTGGTTGGTAATGTTATAGGGAAACTGTTGTTGGTAATGTTATAAGGACCCCGTGGTTGGTAATGTTATAGGGACCCCGTGGTTGGTAATTTTATACGGACCCTGTGGTTGGTAATGTTATAGGGACCCTGTGGTTGGTAATGTTATAGGGGCACTGTGGTTGGTAATGTTATAGGGACACTGTGGTTGGTAATGTTATAGGGACACTGTAGTTGGTAATGTTATAGGGACCCTGTGGTTGGTAATGTTATAGGGACACTGTAGTTGGTAATGTTATAGGGACCCTGTGGTTGGTAATGTTATAGGGACACTGTGGTTGGTAATGTTATAGGACCCTGTGGTTGGTAATGTTATAGGGACCCCGTGGTTGGTAATGTTATAGGGACCCTGTGGTTGGTAATGTTATAGGGACCCTGTGGTTGGTAATGTTATAGGGACACTGTGGTTGGTAATGTTATAGGGACACTGTGGTTGGTAATGTTATAGGGACCCTGTGGTTGGTAATGTTATAGGGACACTGTAGTTGGTAATGTTATAGGGACCCTGTGGTTGGTAATGTTATAGGGACCCTGTGGTTGGTAATGTTATAGGGACACTGTGGTTGGTAATGTTATAGGGACCCTGTGGTTGGTAATGTTATAGGGACCCTGTGGTTGGTAATGTTATAGGGACCCTGTGGTTGGTAATGTTATAGGGACACTGTGGTTGGTAATGTTATAGGGACCCTGTGGTTGGTAATGTTATAGGGACCCCGTGGTTGGTAATGTTATAGGGACACTGTGGTTGGTAATGTTATAGGGACACTGTGGTTGGTAATGTTATATGGACCCCGTGGTTGGTAATGTTATAGGGACACTGTGGTTGGTAATGTTATAGGGAAACTGTTGTTGGTAATGTTATAAGGACCCCGTGGTTGGTAATGTTATAGGGACCCCGTGGTTGGTAATTTTATACGGACCCCGTGGTTGGTAATGTTATATGGACCCCGTGGTTGGTAATGTTATATGGACCCCGTGGTTGGTAATGTTATAGGGACACTGTGGTTGGTAATGTTATAGGGACCCTGTGGTTGGTAATGTTATAGGGACCCCGTGGTTGGTAATGTTATAGGGACACTGTGGTTGGTAATGTTATAGGGACACTGTGGTTGGTAATGTTATATGGACCCCGTGGTTGGTAATGTTATAGGGACACTGTGGTTGGTAATGTTATAGGGAAACTGTTGTTGGTAATGTTATAAGGACCCCGTGGTTGGTAATGTTATAGGGACCCCGTGGTTGGTAATTTTATACGGACCCCGTGGTTGGTAATGTTATATGGACCCCGTGGTTGGTAATGTTATAGGGACCCCGTGGTTGGTAATTTTATACGGACCCCGTGGTTGGTAATGTTATATGGACCCCGTGGTTGGTAATGTTATATGGACCCCGTGGTTGGTAATGTTATAGGGACCCTGTAGTTGGTAATGTTATAGGGACACTGTGCCCAGTAATGTAGGAACACTGTTCCGGCCATTTTTCTGGGAACCCTGTTATTGGATCTATGGGGGGCATTGCGGCTAGCTGACTGTATTCTTAAGATCCCAGGCATGGGATGATGTTGTTCAGGGGTTCACATATTTATAGCCATGACTGGGTATACCCTGAAACATATTCCCACTATGTTACGCCATTGAGTACAATCTGTTCTCCGGTTCACCCATATGTTTTGCAGTCTCTAAGCCTGTTCTTTCCGGCTCCGCTCTCTCGCAGGGTTAACTTTAAGTGCTCTGAACTCTTCTCCGCTCAATGAATTATTCACCCTTAGAATGATCCTAAAACTCTCAACTGGGAATCCATTTAGGTCACTTCAGTCTGAGGCTCTGCGGCTGCGGAGCTTTTACTTTACTGCTGAACACCTTGTCTGGTAAAACATAAGATGACAAAGATCAGGAGATGGAAAACTCCAAATTAAAGAAGGTTTTTAAGTCAAAAGTTGTCATTTATCTGATGGAGGGCGCGGTAGAGATCTCACACCTCCGAGCACTCCTCCGCCTCCTCACATCGCCCAGAGGTGCAGGATTTAGGCTCATGCTCAGAGGTTTGTGCTCATTGTATTCAATGTTACAGTCTTGTATCTGCAGGAGCGGCGTCATACACATCACCGCCTGCCCTGCTTTCCTTTATTTTTTCTTATTACTTTCTTTCTCTCATTATTTACTGCTATTCTTTCCTTTTCTTTCTTTTTCCTTCTTTCCTTCCTTTGTAGTCCTTTCCTCTGATTTTCCTTAAATGCTTTATTCCTTCCTTCCTTATTTCCTTCATTCCTTCTCATTCTTTCAATCTTTTCCTTCCTTCCTTTCATTCCTTATTTCCTTCCTTCCATCCTTCCTTATTTCCTTCCTTCTCATTCTTTCAATCTTTTCCTTCCTTCCTTATTTCCTTCCTTCCTTCTCATTCTTTCAATCTATTCCTTCCTTCCTTCCTTATTTCCTTCCTTCCTTTATTTCTTCTTTCCTTCCTTATTTCCTTCCTTTCCTTCCATCCTTCCTTATTTCCTTCCTTCTCATTCTTTCAATCTTTTCCTTCCTTCCTTCTCATTCTTTCAATCTTTTCCTTCCTTCCTTCCTTCCTTCCTTCCTTCCTTCCTTCCTTCCTTCCTTCCTTCCTTCCTCCCTCCCTCCCTCCCTTCTTTCCTTCCTTCCATCCTTCCTTATTTCCTTCCATCCATCCTTACTTATTTCCTTCCATCCTTCCTTCCTTCCTTTCTCTTTTTTCTTCCTTAATCTATCGACCTCTTACAATTCCCCATGTACAGTCTGATTTAGCCTTAGTAACTTCTTAGCTATATTTTAGGACAGCACATAGTATGAGGTTATGGAAAGAGAGACAAGATGTCTGCGGTCTGTTCACAAGTGTCAGGCTGGATTAGGTTTGTTTGCTACCCAGTCAGCAGACACCACAGATGTATCCCCCACAGTATCAGTCTAGCAGAGACACAGTGCTGACCCCTGACTGCTATACTGTCTGCAAGAGCGAAGACCCCAGACCCCAGGAACAGCGCACTACATATTAATGTCTATAGAGGTTTATTAGAGATGGAAGAGTCTGAAGAAGAAGAAATAGTAGAAGAAAAAGACGTCTCCTGTACTAGAGGGGCGGAGACTGTATATATAGGGGACTCACATAATATAACCTGTTATTATACAGGGACCCCAAGTATCAGCCTGTCATTATCCTGTACCCCAAGTATCAGCCTGTCATTATCCTGTACCCCAAGTATCAGCCTGTCATTATCCTGTACCCCAAGTATCAGCCTGTCATTATCCTGTACCCCAAGTATCAGCCTGTCATTATCCTGTACCCCAAGTATCAGCCTGTCATTATCCTGTACCCCAAGTATCAGCCTGTCATTATCCTGTACCCCAAGTATCAGCCTGTCATTATCCTGTACCCCAAGTATCAGCCTGTCATTATCCTGTACCCCAAGTGTCAGCCTGTCATTATCCTGTACCCCAAGTATCAGCCTGTCATTACCCTGTACCCCAAGTATCAGCCTGTCATTATCCTGTACCCCAAGTATCAGCCTGTCATTATCCTGTACCCCAAGTATCAGCCTGTCATTATCCTGTACCCCAAGTATCAGCCTGTCATTATCCTGTACCCCAAGTGTCAGCCTGTCATTATCCTGTACCCCAAGTATCAGCCTGTCATTACCCTGTACCCCAAGTATCAGCCTGTCATTATCCTGTACCCCAAGTATCAGCCTGTCATTATCCTGTACCCCAAGTATCAGCCTGTCATTATCCTGTACCCCGAGTATCAGCGAGTCATTATCCTGTACCCCAAGTATCAGCCTGTCATTATCCTGTACCCCGAGTATCAGCCTGTCATTATCCTGTACCCCAAGTATCAGCCTGTCATTATCCTGTACCCCAAGTATCAGCCTGTCATTATCCTGTACCCCAAGTATCAGCCTGTCATTATCCTGTACCCCAAGTATCAGCCTGTCATTATCCTGTACCCCGAGTATCAGCCTGTCATTATCCTGTACCCCAAGTATCAGCGAGTCATTGTCCTGCTACTTTTTATGTTATGCAGTTAGGAGACTGATAGCTAGTTGCAAACATTTAATAAGTGGACTTGGCAGATAATGATGTGCCCATTCAAACATATATAGAAATCCCCCAGGATGTCACATACTAAGGCACTACTGAGTCTATGAAACCCACAACTCCTAAGTAATCTTTATAATGGTGAATAATAGTACAACAGTGCTAAACAGAAGCATCTACAAGGTATATATATATACAGTATATAAAACAATAAAAAGCAAATGAGTTATATGAGGAGCAAAAAAAGAGAAATACAAAATACAATAACATTACAGATGAGTTATATAGTAAGAAAACAGTAAGATATCAGCAATACAAGAAAAAGCAGCAAAAAACACTAAATAAAAAAACTAAAGCTATAAAATAAAAACAACAGAAAAATGAGCAAGACGACGAAGGAAGCAGGATTAAGATCTCGCGTCCAATAGACATAACTCCATTATATAGTATACACATAGACACACACACTATATACTGTATACATCTCGTCGTATCTTCCTAGACCTCCACATATATAGTATACACATAGACACACACACTATATACTGTATACATCTCATCTTATCTTCCTAGACCTCCACATGACCTTTCCTTTTTCTTATATATTTGCCAAATTACACACTTCTTTTTTTTAACATGGTGGAAATGTCAATATGAGTGTGTCACGATTGTTCCAGTCACCCATAAAGATGACCCCCATGGTCGCAGGTTTCCGCCTGCCCTTAAGGTCTACTGATAATTCAGTAATGTCAGTGCCTCTGAAGTGTGAATGGCTTTGTCATCTCTCGTACTTGGAGCCATGTTTACAAGATCTCCATCAGGCCAGAAGACATTTCAGATCCAAGTTCATGGAGAAGCTAGCACATAGGTCACATGTACTAAACTACTCGGGACCGTTCAGCTCCTTCCAGATAACTTGTATTACACAGAGGGGGCAAGTTACAGTAAATCGGGCCCCTCCTGTGGTAGGAACTCAACTGGCAACACAACCATTGCCCAACACTTCATCTACCCGAGTACTCTCTTCCCCACTACATGGACTACAATGCGCCTGAGATCCAACACCTAAGGGCCCAATAGGACAGGTTCTGGATTATCAAGTATTCTAGATGATCTGAGCAGGGTATAAAACTCACCTGTAGGTGAAGAAGGTCTTCTATGTCTGTCATTTTGGTGAAGTTTTGTCTTCAGGATGTGCAAGATGGGTGGATTGTACTTCTTGGACATCATATATTGGGGTCGTCCAACGTGTAACAGTCAACTGTACAACCAAAACTTCATGGTTTCCATTTGTTGCATCTTCCATATCAACGTTTTTTTCTGGGTTGCAATACCTGGCACCGCCACTATAAAATGTATGGAGCTGTACTAGATAACTAGTGATGGGAGTGGGCACTCATCGAAGCATTGAGGTTCCTTCAATCAACAGCTCATAGAGGTATTGAGGGTCATAACCCCAGCAATCTGATATTCATGGTTAATCTAATACCCCAATGATCTACTAACTGAAGGCGTCAGAATGTTCCGATGAGTGAGCGGTCCCCCTTGCTGTTTGCAATGTAGAGCCCATACATGATCTAGTGGCTGTACTTGGTATTGCAGCTCACAGTGAAGTATTTCCCAACTGATATCAATGATAAAAGAGAGCCTGGCACATAGGGTATGATCACATGAATCACACAGTATTTCCTCCTTATTTGTTGGCACCTCACTTGCCAAGATATTAGCCCTTTGTCAATATGCAAATGAACACTCTGGATCAAAAAAGATGTCGCCATTGCTCCAAAGAGTGGAATTGCACATTGACAAACATGGCAATATCTCTACAATGGAGACATAAGGGGAAAACTCTGTTTGATATGGGTGATTCTAACCTATCTATCTGCAGGGCTGGGGTGATATGCTGGTTCTGGTGACAGTAACCTATCTATCTGCAGGGCTGGGGTGATATGCTGGTTCTGGTGACAGTAACCTATCTATCTGCAGGGCTGGGGTGATATGCTGGTTCTGGTGACAGTAACCTATCTATCTGCAGGGCTGGGGTGATATGCTGGGTCTGGTGACAGTAACCTATCTATCTGCAGGGCTGGGGTGATATGCTGGTTCTGGTGACACTAACCTATCTATCTGCAGGGCTGGGGTGATATGCTGGGTCTGGTGACACTAACCTATCTATCTGCAGGGCTGGGGTGATATGCTGGTTCTGGTGACAGTAACCTATCTATCTGCAGGACTGGGGTGATATACTGGTTCTGGTGACACTAACCTATCTATCTGCAGGGCTGGGGTGATATGCTGGGTCTGGTGACAGTAACCTATCTATCTGCAGGGCTGGGGTGATATGCTGGTTCTGGTGACACTAACCTATCTATCTGCAGGACTGGGGTGATATGCTGGGTCTGGTGACAGTAACCTATCTATCTGCAGGGCTGGGGTGATATGCTGGTTCTGGTGACACTAACCTATCTATCTGCAGGGCTGGGGTGATATGCTGGTTCTGGTGACAGTAACCTATCTATCTGCAGGGCTGGGGTGATATGCTGGTTCTGGTGACAGTAACCTATCTATCTGCAGAGCTGGGGTGATATGCTGGGTCTGGTGACACTAACCTATCTATCTGCAGGGCTGGGGTGATATGCTGGTTCTGGTGACAGTAACCTATCTATCTGCAGGGCTGGGGGGATATGCTGGTTCTGGTGACAGTAACCTATCTATCTGCAGGGCTGGGGTGATATGCTGGTTCTGGTGACAGTAACCTATCTATCTGCAGGGCTGGGGTGATATACTGGGTCTGGTGACAGTAACCTATCTATCTGCAGGGCTGGGGTGATATACTGGGTCTGGTGACAGTAACCTATCTATCTGTAGTAATGGGGTGATATGCTGGGTTTGGTGATAGACTCCCTATACACCATTATCTATCATGGCCCTCTTTATAGCTTCACCCCTAACAAATTTCCTCCACGGTTTCGCACAGACCCATGGTGGGTACGACCTAGATATCAGATCTTTTTCTCAGCCCCCTCCCCCCAGCCCCCATCTGAAATCTTTCCCTTGTAATTATGGTATGTCGCTCGGTATATTATCTCACAAACTGATTCCCCTCGTTCATTTGTCGTTGCTTGAAGGAAGGAGCAAGTAAGCGCCCCCCCCCCCCCCTCCTCGCTGTCCTGTCTTCCCCTCTGTCTTCCCCCTCCTTCTCCTCCTCCAGTCCCTTAACAATTGGAGAGATCTCAGCAGTTCACGCGGACCAGTCCCAGGCTGCGGTGCATTCACAGTTCATGAGCACATCAACGCTAAGACGAGCTGACAGCAAAACCTTTACTGCAACTAACGGGAATATAGTATCAGGAGAAGCTGACCGAACCGTGAACCGTAGCCAAACACAGAGCAAATTATCATCAACTAAAATAGCAGGCAGTTCAGATCACTTATGTGTGAGGTACCAAATGCAACTTGCATGTCAGCTTGCGTTAGATAGAGGATGAATACTAAATTACCGCCAGTCTCCAGGCTGAACATTTTCACCGCCATCACCGCTGTCTTCAGAAAACTTCTCCAGACTTCTGATAAGTTCAGACCAATACACGTGATGGCGACGCTTTTTTTTTTTACTTGGCTGGATATTTGTGAAAACACTGCCCGAAGTCATGGACAACGTGGACATGTCCTGATGCGTAATAAATAGGAATGACCGTAACGTAGAGGGAAACGATAAGGCTCTAGTCGCACGAACATCAAAGACAGCCATGTGACGGTGGTTTTTAGAACATCTAAGAGGGAATTCATCATTCCATGCTAGATACCAGGTGTTAGGGGGTGACATTGAGGTGCACAACTGGTGCAAAGACTTTTCTTGTGCCAAACGTATAGGACAAGCCCCGTTCCGGGGATTAGGGTTGGCCAATGCACCTCAGTCCAACAGATTTATCGTGACTCATATCAGTTCGGACATGAGTTAGGATGAAAATCTACACCAGTTCGTACCGCCAAGGGATGTGAAAATACTGATAGATGTATTCCCTTGGAGGATCGTTGCGACTTTCCTATGTTGAGTAGGATGAATGAGCTTAATTGGCATTCCGAATCCACGGAAAGATCAATGAAGATGCAGATTTTTTTTTCCCGCATCCCGCTGTGATTTCTGCCTTCCATTGTTTTCAGGGTAGAATCTGTCACAGATTCGGGGGCAGAATTCTCTCTTAAATCCAGGCCAGATTCCTCCGCGTGAATGTACCCTCACGTGTCAATAATATTCCGCTAATTTACTGACTATTATTAACTATAAAATTGACAACAAAGTGTAATATCCAGGGTCTCAATGTCTCTCAGTTTGAGCAGATCTCGAGGATCAGGTAGACAGTGCTCATAATGCTGGCTGCTGAGCGTTGCAGACGTTATCCTTGGATGAGCAGCTGCTTCACATCCACTTCAATATATGGTGTATGGCCATGGTTTTATTATTTTTTTAATTTCTTCCTAAAATTAAACATTATACCTCCTCTGAGTAATAGAAGAATCCAAGTGCTGGCAGGATTGTTCTCAATGAGTGGAGAATCTATGAGTGCATGCCAACGTTATAGGGACATTATTATACTGTGGGACTTCTTCAAAGAGTATAATAGGTGTAGGACAAGGAGAGGTGTAAATTATTAAAAACATTCATACTCACCTGCCAGCACCTCTTTTGGGCATCCTCTCTCTCTCGGCTCTCTCTCCACCTACACAGTGATGTCTGGTGCCCAGGGACTCACTGAGGCATGTTATTGAGCCCCAGTGCTAACATGAACACAGGATGCTTGCTGTGCCCATATAACCGCTGGTGGCCCAATCACAAACCTCAGCGGTGACACTGGGTACATGGTTTCACCAAGATACCCTTGGACACCGCGAGGTAAGTAAGGGAAAGTGAGTATAATTTATTTTTTTGCCACCTTCCCTGGGTCTCCATCTATTATAATGTGGTGGCCATTTTAGTTCACCCAAGAAGAGTCTCCATTTGGAATACGAATTGTTTCACTCACATCTAGTTTTGCCTGTTTTACCTGATAAGTTTGCCCTATAAAACTCTCTGCTATTTCACCACTGTCACTCTGGTGCTGCTCGCTACTCTTTGTACTAGTAAATGACTACCTAAATGAGGTCAGTAATTGACTGCAGATGGGTAGTCATTGAGGTCTTTGCTCCAGTACTGGTCTTGTAGATGGTCAGTGACGTCATTGCTCAACTGGTCTTGTGGGTAGTCAGTGATGTCATTGCTCCAGCACTGGTCTTGTGTGTAGTCAGTGATGTCATTGCTCCAGCACTGGTCTTGTGTGTAGTCAGTGATGTCATTGCTCCAGCACTGGTCTTGTAGGTAGTCAGTGATGTCATTGCTCCAGCACTGGTCTTGTGGGTAGTTAGTGATGTCATTGCTCCAGCACTGGTCTTGTAGGTAGTCAGTGATGTCATTGCTCCAGCACTGGTCTTGTGGGTAGTTAGTGATGTCATTGCTCCAGCACTGGTCTTGTAGGTAGTCAGTGATGTCATTGCTCCAGCACTGGTCTTGTGGGTAGTCAGTGATGTCATTGCTCCAGCACTGGTCTTGGGGGTAGTCAGTGATGTCATTGCTCCAGCACTGGACTTGTGGGTAGTCAGTGATGTCATTGCTCCAGCACTGGTCTTGTGGGTAGTTAGTGATGTCATTGCTCCAGCACTGGTCTTGTGTGTAGTCAGTGATGTCATTGCTCCAGCACTGGTCTTGTAGATGGTCAGTGACGTCATTGCTCAACTGGTCTTGTGGGTAGTCAGTGATGTCATTGCTCCAGCACTGGTCTTGTGGGTAGTCAGTGATGTCATTGCTCCAGCACTGGTCTTGTGGGTAGTCAGTGATGTCCTTGCTCCAGCACTGGTCTTGTGTGTAGTCAGTGATGTCATTGCTCCAGCACTGGTCTTGTGGGTAGTTAGTGATGTCATTGCTCCAGCACTGGTCTTGGGGGTAGTCAGTGATGTCATTGCTCCAGCACTGGTCTTGGGGGTAGTCAGTGATGTCATTGCTCCAGCACTGGTCTTGTGGGTAGTTAGTGATGTCCTTGCTCCAGCACTGGTCTTGTGGGTAGTTAGTGATGTCCTTGCTCCAGCACTGGTCTTGGGGGTAGTCAGTGATGTCATTGCTCCAGCACTGGTCTTGGGGGTAGTCAGTGATGTCATTGCTCCAGCACTGGTCTTGTGGGTAGTTAGTTATGTCATTGCTCCAGCACTGGTCTTGGGGGTAGTCAGTGATGTCATTGCTCCAGCACTGGTCTTGGGGGTAGTCAGTGATGTCATTGCTCCAGCACTGGTCTTGTGGGTAGTCAGTGATGTCATTGCTCCAGCACTGGTCTTGGGGGTAGTCAGTGATGTCATTGCTCCAGCACTGGTCTTGGGGGTAGTCAGTGATGTCATTGCTCCAGCACTGGTCTTGTGGGTAGTCAGTGATGTCCTTGCTCCAGCACTGGTCTTGTGTGTAGTCAGTGATGTCATTGCTCCAGCACTGGTCTTGTGGGTAGTTAGTTATGTCATTGCTCCAGCACTGGTCTTGGGGGTAGTCAGTGATGTCATTGCTCCAGCACTGGTCTTGGGGGTAGTCAGTGATGTCATTGCTCCAGCACTGGTCTTGTGGGTAGTCAGTGATGTCATTGCTCCAGCACTGGTCTTGTGGGTAGTCAGTGATGTCATTGCTCCAGCACTGGTCTTGGGGGTAGTCAGTGATGTCATTGCTCCAGCACTGGTCTTGGGGGTAGTCAGTGATGTCATTGCTCCAGCACTGGTCTTGTGGGTAGTCAGTGATGTCCTTGCTCCAGCACTGGTCTTGTGTGTAGTCAGTGATGTCATTGCTCCAGCACTGGTCTTGTGGGTAGTTAGTGATGTCATTGCTCCAGCACTGGTCTTGGGGGTAGTCAGTGATGTCATTGCTCCAGCACTGGTCTTGGGGGTAGTCAGTGATGTCATTGCTCCAGCACTGGTTTTGGGGGTAGTCAGTGATGTCTTTGCTCCAGCACTGGTCTTGTGGGTAGTCAGTTATGTCATTGCTCCAGCACTAATCTTATGAGAGATCAATGATGTCTTTGCTCCAGCACTGGTCTTGTGTGTAGTCAGTGATGTCATTGCTCCAGCGCTGGACTTGTGGGTAGTTAGTGATGTCATTGCTCCAGCACTGGTCTTGGGGGTAGTCAGTGATGTCTTTGCTCCAGCACTGGTCTTGTGTGTAGTCAGTGATGTCATTGCTCCAGCACTGGTCTTGTGGGTAGTCAGTGATGACATTGCTCCAGCACTGGTCTTGTGGGTAGTTAGTGATGTCATTGCTCCAGCACTGGTCTTGTAGGTAGTCAGTGATGTCATTGCTCTAGCACTGGTCTTGTGGGTAGTCAGTGATGTCATTGCTCCAGCACTGGTCTTGTGGGTAGTCAGTAATGTCATTGCTCCAGCACTGGTCTTGTGGGTAGTCAGTGATGTCATCGCTCCAGCACTGGTCTTGGGGGTAGTCAGTGATGTCATCGCTCCAGCACTGGTCTTGTAGGTAGTCAGTGATGTCATTGCTCCAGCACTGGTCTTGGGGATAGTCAGTGATGTCTTTGCTCCAGCACTGGTCTTGTGGGTAGTCAGTTATGTCATTGCTCCAGCACTAATCTTATGAGAGATCAATGATGTCTTTGCTCCAGCACTGGTCTTGTGTGTAGTCAGTGATGTCATTGCTCCAGCGCTGGACTTGTGGGTAGTCAGTGATGTCATTGCTCCAGCACTGGTCTTGTGGGTAGTTAGTGATGTCTTTGCTCCAGCACTGGTCTTGTGTGTAGTCAGTGATGTCATTGCTCCAGCACTGGTCTTGTAGGTAGTCAGTAATGTCATTGCTCCAGCACTGGTCTTGTAGGTAGTCAGTGATGTCATTGCTCCAGCACTGGTCTTGGGGGTAGTCAGTGATGTCATTGCTCCAGCACTGGTCTTGTGGGTAGTTAGTGATGTCATTGCTCCAGCACTGGTCTTGTAGGTAGTCAGTGATGTCATTGCTCCAGCACTGGTCTTGTGGGTAGTCAGTGATGTCATTGCTCCAGCACTGGTCTTGTGGGTAGTCAGTAATGTCATTGCTCCAGCACTGGTCTTGTAGGTAGTCAGTGATGTCATTGCTCCAGCACTGGTCTTGTGGGTAGTCAGTGATGTCATTGCTCCAGCACTGGTCTTGTGGGTAGTCAGTGATGTCATTGCTCCAGCACTGGTCTTGTGGGTAGTTAGTGATGTCATTGCTCCAGCACTGGTCTTGTGGGTAGTTAGTGATGTCCTTGCTCCAGCACTGGACTTGTAGGTAGTCAGTGATGTCATTGCTCCAGCACTGGTCTTGTGGGTAGTCAGTGATGTCATTGCTCCAGCACTGGTCTTGTGGGTAGTTAGTGATGTCATTGCTCCAGCACTGGTCTTGTGTGTACTCAGTGATGTCAGTGCTCCAGCACTGGTCTTGTGGGTAGTTAGTGATGTCATTGCTCCAGCACTGGTCTTGTGGGTAGTCAGTGATGTCATCGCTCCAGCACTGGTCTTGGGGGTAGTCAGTGATGTCATTGCTCTAGCACTGGGCTTTTGGGTAGTCAGTGATGTCATTGCTCCAGCACTGGTCTTGTGTAGAGATGAGCGAACACTAAAATGTTCGAGGTTCGAAATTCGATTCGAACAGCCGCTCAATGTTCGTGTGTTCGAACGGGTTTCGAACCCCATTATAGTCTATGGGGAACAGATACTCGTTAAGGGGGAAACCCAAATCCGTGTCTGGAGGGTCACCAAGTCCACTATGACACCCCAGGAAATGATGCCAACACCTCTGGAATGACACTGGGACAGCAGGGGAAGCATGTCTGGGGGCATCTAACACACCAAAGACCCTCTATTACCCCAACATCACAGCCTAACAACTACACACTTTACACACTCAATACCACCTCTCTGACAGTAGGAAAACACCTTGAAACATGTGTATTTGGCACTTGCAGTGAGGAGAGCTTGTCACCAGCAGTGAATTTGGCCCTTGTAGTAAGTTGAGGTTGGCACCAACATTTGTTTTGAAAATCAGGGTGGATTGAGCCTCTAACCAGCAGAGTTTGGGCAAATTCATGGTGGAGGGAGCCTCTAAAAACCCCAGTTTGGACCAATTCATGGTGGAGGGAGCCTCTAACCAGCCCAGTTTGGGCAAATTCATGGTGGAGGGAGCCTCTAAAAAACCCAGTTTGGACCAATTCATGGTGGAGGGAGCCTCTAACCAGCCCAGTTTGGGCAAATTCATGGTGGAGGGAGCCTCTAACCAGCCCAGTTTGGACCAATTAATGGTGGAGGGAGCCTCTAACCAGCCCAGTTTGGACCAATTAATGGTGGAGGGAGCCTCTAACCACCCCAGTTTGGACCAATTCATGGTGGAGGGAGCCTCTAACCAGCCCAGTTTGGACCAATTCATGGTGGAGGGAGCCTCTAAAAAACCCAGTTTGGACCAATTCATGGTGGAGGGAGCCTCTAAACAGCCCAGTTTGGGCAAATTCATGGTGGAGGGAGCCTCTAAAAAACCCAGTTTGGACCAATTCATGGTGGAGGGAGCCTCTAACCAGCCCAGTTTGGACCAATTCATGGTGGAGGGAGCCTCTAACCAGCCCAGTTTGGGCAAATTCATGGTGGAGGGAGCCTCTAAACAGCCCAGTTTGGGCAAATTCATGGTGGAGGGAGCCTCTAACCAGCCCAGTTTGGACCAATTAATGGTGGAGGGAGCCTCTAACCAGCCCAGTTTGGACCAATTAATGGTGGAGGGAGCCTCTAACCAGCCCAGTTTGGACCAATTAATGGTGGAGGGAGCCTCTAACCAGCCCAGTTTGGACCAATTCATGGTGGAGGGAGCCTCTAAACAGCCCAGTTTGGGCAAATTCATGGTGGAAGGAGCCTCTAACCAGCAGAGTTGTGGGAAAGCAGGGTGGAGGGAGCCTCTAACCAGCAGAGTTGGTGGAAATCAGGGTGGAGGGAGCCTCTAACCAGCAGAGTTGGGGGAAATCATGTTGGAGGGAGCCTAGTATTAGCAGAATTGTGCAACGCTTATGGTGGATGAGTATGAGGATGCGGAGGAATTGGAGAGGTTGAGTACAGACATGGAGTTTCATGTTGGGGTGCTTTACACAGGTGGGCACAAAAATGAAGGCTCTATCCAGTGGTGGTTCATTTTTATCAAAGTGAGCCGGTCGGCACTCTCAGCTGACAGACGGGTGCGCTTGTCAGTGATGATGCCACCGGCTGCACTGAACACCCTCTCAGATAGGACGCTGGCGGCAGGACAGGACAGCACCTCCAAGGCATATAGGGCAAGTTCAAGCCACAGGTCCAACTTCGACACCCAATACGTGTAGGGCGCAGAGGGGTCGGAGAGGACAGGGCTGTGGTCGGAAAGGTATTCCCGCAACATGCGCCTATACTTCTCACGCCTGGTGACACTAGGACCCTCCGTGGCGGCACTTTGGCGAGGGGGTGCCATCAAGGTGTCCCAGACCTTAGACAGTGTGCCCCTCGTTTGTGTGGACCGGTGAGAACTTGGTTGCCTACTGGAGGAACTGCCCTCCCTGCCGCCACTGTCACATGCTGGAAACATCTCCATCATATTCTGCACCAATTGCCTGTGGCAAGCATTGATGCGATTGGCCCTCCCCTCTACCGGAATAAAAGACGAGATGTTGTTTTTATACCGGGGGTCAAGGATAGCAAAGATCCAGTACTGGTTGTCCTCCATGATTTTGACAATACGCTTGTCGGTTGTAAAGCACCCCAACATGAACTCAGCCATGTCTGCCACAGTGTTAGTTGGCATGACTCCTCTGGCCCCACCGGAAAGTTCAATCTCCATTTCCTCCTCATCCTCCATGTCTACCCATCCGCGCTGCAACAATGGGACGATTCGAAGTTGCCCGGAAGCCTCCTGTATCACCATCACATCATCGGACAACTCTTCTTCCTCCTCCTCCTCCTCCTCCTCCATTAAACGCAGTGAAGCGGACAGATGTGTGGACCTACTCTCCAGCTGTGACGGATCGGATGCTATCCCTAACTCCTCTGTGTGATCTGAGTTATCCCTGATGTCAATCAGGGATTCTCTCAGAACACACAAGAGCGGGATTGTAAGGCTCACCATCGCATCCTCAGAGCTCACCCTCCTTGTGGACTCCTCAAAGACCCGTAGGATGTCACAAAGGTCTCTCATCCATGGCCACTCATGGATGTGAAACTGAGGCAGCTGACTTTGTGGCACCCTAGGGTTTTGTAGCTGGTATTCCATCAAAGGTCTCTGCTGCTCAACCACTCTATTCAACATCTGAAACGTTGAGTTCCAGCGTGTGGGGACGTCGCACAAAAGCCGGTGTTGTGGCACATGCAGGCGTTGCTGGAGAGATTTTAAGCTAGCAGCGGCTACTGTCGACTTGCGAAAGTGGGCGCACATGCGCCGCACTTTCACCAGTAGCTCTGGAACATTGGGGTAGCTCTTTAGGAAACGTTGCACCACTAGGTTGAAGACGTGGGCCAGGCATGGAACATGTTGGAGTCCGGCAAGCTCCAGAGCTGCTACCAGGTTCCGGCCGTTATCACAAACGACCATGCCTGGGCCCAGGTGCAGCGGCTCAAACCATATTGCCGTCTCATCGAGGAGGGCATCCCTCACCTCGGAGGCAGTGTGCTGTCTGTCCCCCAAGCTGATCAGCTTCAGCACAGCCTGCTGACGTCTACCAACGCCAGTGCTGCAACGTTTCCAACTCGTAGCTGGGGTCAATCTAACAGCGGAGGAGGAGGCGGTGGCGGAGGAGGAGGCGGTGGCGGAGGAGGAGGCGGTAGAGGAGGAGGAGGAGGGGGGTGTTCTTCTCGTGTCCCTGCCAGGAATGTTAGGCGGGGAGACGAGGTACACCGGGCCAGTTTGGGAAGCAGTCCCAGCCTCAACTACATTCACCCAGTGTGCCGTCAGTGAAATGTAGCGTCCCTGTCCGCATGCACTTGTCCACGCGTCGGTGGTCAAGTGGACCTTTGTGCAAAGCGCGGAACTAAGGGCCCGCCTGATGTTGAGTGACACGTGCTGGTGCAAGGCGGGGACGGCACACCGGGAGAAGTAGTGACGGCTAGGGACGGCATAGCGAGGTGCCGCAGTTGCCATCAGGTCCAGGAAGGCGGGAGTTTCAACAAGCCGGAACGCCAACATCTCCTGGGCCAGCAGTTTAGCGATGTTGGCGTTCAAGGCTTGCGCGTGTGGGTGGTTAGCAGTGTATTTCTGCCGCCGCTCCAATGTCTGAGAGATGGTGGGTTGTTGTAAAGAAACGCCTGATGGTGCCTTTGATGGTGCAGGAGAAGGAGATAAGACAGGACCAGGGGAGGATGAGGTAGAAGTCAACAAAGTGGCGGAGGCAGATGAAGTGGTGTCCTGGCTCGTCCTCTGGAGTGCATCGCCAGCACAGTCAGCAGTGGCAGTGGCAGAGGCAGAGGCAGAGGCAGTGGCAGTGGCGTGAACGGCAGGCGGCCTTTGTCCTGCCGTTGCTGCCTGCCACTGATTCCAGTGCTTGGATTCCAAATGACGGCGCATTGAAGTGGTGGACAGGTTGCTCTTCTCAGAGCCCCTAATCAATTTCGAGAGGCAAATTGTGCAGACAACACTATATCTGTCCTCGGCGCATTCCTTGAAAAAACTCCACACCTTCGAGAAACGTGCCCTCGAGGTGGGAGTTTTTCGGGGCTGGGTACGAACTGGAACATCTTGGGAGATTCCGGGTGTGGCCTGGCTTCGCCTAAGCTGCTGACCTCTGCCTCTGCCTCTAGCTACCCTTTTTGGTGCTGCACCTGCCTCAACATCCACACTACTTTCCCCGCTTGACATCCCCCCTGTCCAGGTCGGGTCAGTGTCCTCATCATCCACCACTTCCTCTTCCAACTCCTGTCTCATCTCCTCCTCCCGCACAATGCGCCAGTCAACTGGATGCCCTGACGGCAACTGCGTCACATCATCGTCGATGAGGGTGGGTTGCTGGTCATCCACCACCAAATCGAACGGAGATGGAGGAGACTCTAGTGTTTGAGCATCTGGACACAGATGCTCCTCTGTTAGGTTCGTGGAATCGTGACGTGGAGAGGCAGGTTGAGGGACAATGAAAGGAGCGGAGAACAGCTCTGGGGAGCAGGGACAGTTTGGGTTATTGTTCTGTAAAGCTTCGGAATTTTGGGAGGAAGGAAGACAAGACTGTTGGGTAATAGGAGGAGAGGAGGCAGAGTCTGACTGGCTGCTGGACAATGTGCTGTAAGCGTTCTCTGACAGCCATTGCAAGACCTGTTCCTGGTTCTCGGGCCTACTAAGGTTTGTACCCTGCAGTTTAGTTAATGTGGCAAGCAACCCTGGCACTGTGGAGTGGCGCAATGCTTGCTGCCCCACAGGAGTAGGCACGGGACGCCCTGTGGCTTCACTGCTACCTTGCTCCCCAGAACCATTCCCCCGACCTCGCCCACGGCCTCGTCCACGTCCCTTTCCGGGAGCCTTGCGCATTTTGAATTCCTAGTTAGAAATTGGCACTGTATACCAGTAGTAAAAATTGTGGGTGCACGTAACCCCAATATATTCTTTGAATTCCCAGTCAGACACTGGCACTATATGGCAGTAGCAAGAAATGAGGGTATTTGTATTCCCAATATACTCTTTGAATTCCCAGTCAGACAATGGCACTGTATACCAGTAGTAAAAATTGTGGGTGCACGTAACCCCAATATATTCTTTGAATTACCAGTCAGAAACTGGCACTATATGGCAGTAGCAAGAAATGAGGGTATTTATAACCCCAATATATTCTTTGAATTCCCAGTCAGACAATGGCACTGTATACCAGTAGTAAAAATTGTGGGTGCACATAACCCCAATATATTCTTTGAATTACCAGTCAGAAACTGGCACTATATGGCAGTAGCAAGAAATGAGGGTATTTGTATTCCCAATATACTCTTTGAATTCCCAGTCAGACAATGGCACTGTATACCAGTAGTAAAAATTGTGGGTGCACGTAACCCCAATATATTCTTTGAATTCCCAGTCAGAAACTGGCACTATATGGCAGTAGCAAGAAATGAGGGTATTTGTATTCCCAATATATTCTTTGAATTCCCAGTCAGACAATGGCACTGTATACCAGTAGTAAAAATTGTGGGTGCACGTAACCCCAATATATTCTTTGAATTACCAGTCAGACACTGGCACTATATGGCAGTAGCAAGAAATGAGGGTATTTGTATTCCCAATATATTCTTTGAATTCCCAGTCAGACAATGGCACTGTATACCAGTAGTAAAAATTGTGGGTGCACGTAACCCCAATATATTCTTTGAATTCCCAGTCAGACACTGGCACTATATGGCAGTAGCAAGAAATGAGGGTATTTGTATTCCCAATATATTCTTTGAATTCCCAGTCAGACAATGGCACTGTATACCAGTAGTAAAAATTGTGGGTGCACGTAACCCCAATATATTCTTTGAATTACCAGTCAGAAACTGGCACTATATGGCAGTAGCAAGAAATGAGGGTATTTATAACCCCAATATATTCTTTGAATTCCCAGTCAGACAATGGCACTGTATACCAGTAGTAAAAATTGTGGGTGCACGTAACCCCAATATATTCTTTGAATTCCCAGTCAGAAACTGGCACTATATGGCAGTAGCAAGAAATGAGGGTATTTGTATTCCCAATATACTCTTTGAATTCCCAGTCAGACAATGGCACTGTATACCAGTAGTAAAAATTGTGGGTGCACGTAACCCCAATATATTCTTTGAATTCCCAGTCAGAAACTGGCACTATATGGCAGTAGCAAGAAATGAGGGTATTTGTATTCCCAATATATTCTTTGAATTCCCAGTCAGACAATGGCACTGTATACCAGTAGTAAAAATTGTGGGTGCACGTAACCCCAATATATTCTTTGAATTACCAGTCAGAAACTGGCACTATATGGCAGTAGCAAGAAATGAGGGTATTTATAACCCCAATATATTCTTTGAATTCCCAGTCAGACAATGGCACTGTATACCAGTAGTAAAAATTGTGGGTGCACGTAACCCCAATATATTCTTTGAATTCCCAGTCAGACACTGGCACTATATGGCAGTAGCAAGAAATGAGGGTATTTGTATTCCCAATATATTCTTTGAATTCCCAGTCAGACAATGGCACTGTATACCAGTAGTAAAAATTGTGGGTGCACGTAACCCCAATATATTCTTTGAATTACCAGTCAGAAACTGGCACTATATGGCAGTAGCAAGAAATGAGGGTATTTATAACCCCAATATATTCTTTGAATTCCCAGTCAGACAATGGCACTGTATACCAGTAGTAAAAATTGTGGGTGCACGTAACCCCAATATATTCTTTGAATTACCAGTCAGAAACTGGCACTATATGGCAGTAGCAAGAAATGAGGGTATTTATAACCCCAATATATTCTTTGAATTCCCAGTCAGACAATGGCACTGTATACCAGTAGTAAAAATTGTGGGTGCACGTAACCCCAATATATTCTTTGAATTCCCAGTCAGACACTGGCACTATATGGCAGTAGCAAGAAATGAGGGTATTTGTATTCCCAATATATTCTTTGAATTCCCAGTCAGACAATGGCACTGTATACCAGTAGTAAAAATTGTGGGTGCACGTAACCCCAATATATTCTTTGAATTCCCAGTCAGAAACTGGCACTATATGGCAGTAGCAAGAAATGAGGGTATTTGTATTCCCAATATATTCTTTGAATTCCCAGTCAGACAATGGCACTGTATACCAGTAGTAAAAATTGTGGGTGCACGTAACCCCAATATATTCTTTGAATTACCAGTCAGACACTGGCACTATATGGCAGTAGCAAGAAATGAGGGTATTTGTATTCCCAATATATTCTTTGAATTCCCAGTCAGACAATGGCACTGTATACCAGTAGTAAAAATTGTGGGTGCACGTAACCCCAATATATTCTTTGAATTCCCAGTCAGAAACTGGCACTATATGGCAGTAGCAAGAAATCAGGGTATTTGTATTCCCAATATATTCTTTGAATTCCCAGTCAGACAATGGCACTGTATACCAGTAGTAAAAATTGTGGGTGCACGTAACCCCAATATATTCTTTGAATTACCAGTCAGACACTGGCACTATATGGCAGTAGCAAGAAATCAGGGTATTTGTATTCCCAATATATTCTTTGAATTCCCAGTCAGACAATGGCACTGTATACCAGTAGTAAAAATTGTGGGTGCACGTAACCCCAATATATTCTTTGAATTCCCAGTCAGAAACTGGCACTATATGGCAGTAGCAAGAAATGAGGGTATTTGTATTCCCAATATATTCTTTGAATTCCCAGTCAGACAATGGCACTGTATACCAGTAGTAAAAATTGTGGGTGCACGTAACCCCAATATATTCTTTGAATTCCCAGTCAGAAACTGGCACTATATGGCAGTAGCAAGAAATGAGGGTATTTGTATTCCCAATATATTCTTTGAATTCCCAGTCAGACAATGGCACTGTATACCAGTAGTAAAAATTGTGGGTGCACGTAACCCCAATATATTCTTTGAATTACCAGTCAGAAACTGGCACTATATGGCAGTAGCAAGAAATGAGGGTATTTATAACCCCAATATATTCTTTGAATTCCCAGTCAGACAATGGCACTGTATACCAGTAGTAAAAATTGTGGGTGCACGTAACCCCAATATATTCTTTGAATTACCAGTCAGACACTGGCACTATATGGCAGTAGCAAGAAATGAGGGTATTTGTATTCCCAATATATTCTTTGAATTCCCAGTCAGACAATGGCACTGTATACCAGTAGTAAAAATTGTGGGTGTATATAGCCCCAATTCTATTGCTAGGGGACTTGCAGGGTATTTCTGGGGTGAAGGTGGGGGGGCACACCGTTGGAACGGGTATCGGGGTATATATCGGGTATACGGGAATACACTGACAGTGTATTCCATTCAGGATCCTGGGAAAGCTGGGTTGCGGCGATTGAGCCCGTCAGTGCCACGTTACACTGACAAGCTTCTCCCTGGAATTTAGCTCTTACAAGAGCTGTTGGTTGTCTTCTCCTTCCTATCCTAGCCTGTCCCTGCCTACCCAGAATCTAAGCCCTAGCTAGCTGGACGGAAACCTCCGTCCTCGGTGAATTGCAAGCTCAGAATGACGCAAAGCTGGGCGTCGCTGTTCTTTTAAATTAGAGGTCACATGTTTTCGGCAGCCAATGGGTTTTGCCTACTTTTTTCAACGTCACCGGTGTCGTAGTTCCTGTCCCACCTACCCTGCGCTGTTATTGGAGCAAAAAAGGCGCCAGGGAAGGTGGGAGGGGAATCGAGTAATGGCGCACTTTACCACGCGGTGTTCGATTCGATTCGAACATGCCGAACAGCCTAATATCCGATCGAACATGAGTTCGATAGAACACTGTTCGCTCATCTCTAGTCTTGTGGGTAGTCAGTGATGTCCTTGCTCCAGCACTGGTCTTGTGGGTAGTTAGTGATGTCCTTGCTCCAGCACTGGTCTTGTGTGTAGTCAGTGATGTCATTGCTCTAGCACTGGGCTTTTGGGTAGTCAGTGATGTCATTGCTCCAGCACTGGTCTTGGGGGTAGTCAGTGATGTCATTGCTCTAGCACTGGGCTTTTGGGTAGTCAGTGATGTCATTGCTCCAGCACTGGTCTTGTGGGTAGTCAGTGATGTCATTGCTCCAGCACTGGTCTTGTGGGTAGTCAGTGATGTCATTGCTCCAGCACTGGTCTTGTGGGTAGTTAGTGATGTCATTGCTCCAGCACTGGTCTTGTGGGTAGTTAGTGATGTCATTGCTCCAGCACTGGTCTTGTGGGTAGTTAGTGATGTCCTTGCTCCAGCACTGGACTTGTGGAGGATTTATCAGGTAACTGACTACCCACCATCACTGACTACCCACCTATACCTAATTTTTTATTATCTTATAAAATGCCTATAACTGCCAGCCATAAGTCACCAAGGGCCACGTTATTTGGTCCAAGGGGTGTAACTTAAAAGGGAGCTGGGGGTACAGTCACACCAGGGCTCAGGCTTACGGACCCCATAAGGTGCCTCTTCCCAGTGTGAGAAGACAAATACTATGAAATGTGTTACAGATTTTGCCTTGGGGACAAGCAGTTTCATGTTGCGTCTCTGATAGTCCTGGAGTGGTGACCGGAGGAGCACATAGAAATACCCGTAATTTGAAGGGCAGAATCCTGATGGGTTAGTCAACTGCACATCCAACCTAATTTTTGGTGAGTGATGGGGCAACTTTCCATACCAGTGACGATTTTGGACTGTCTTTGTCTGCACCGCTCACCCCATGATGATACAGATGTTGCGCAGGCTGCGTCTCGGGAGATTCCAGCATATTGTATTAACCCATTAACAGTCACATTAAAACTGCAAAAAAACCTCTCAAAATTGTCACTTTTTTTTATTGCCGATTTTGAAATGTAAAGTGAAGCTGCAAATATCTCCCCCTTCACTTTAACCAGTGATATCTCTAAGTCCAGGGGATGACTAAGACCTGACTGAGCTTCAGTAAGAAGATATTACTTACTGCCAGTCCATGGGTTAGGTGGACTAGGTGGCCACTTAGTTATTTTTTGTTTCACTGTGCGTTCCGCTCTTCACATTTACCCATCACGAGAATCTGTCCTGATATGGTGTCCATATGGGATGTCCTTCACAATGGTCTAGATAAAATCTTGCTTGCGGTCATGTCTACACGCCGGGTTGTTCACTCACTTTTTGCACTAAAAAGCCTATGGGGGCAACACTGCGGTACCTAAGGGGGTCTAAGCTATGGGACTCTCACAGATCTAATGTTGATAGTACATTGTTACTAAAAACTGGACAGCCTCTTCAGGTCCAGAAGAAACCAATCCAAGTACTACAGATGGTCATCAGGACTGTAGATACTGGAGTGGAGGTTGTAGTGTGCCTGTATATACAGGAATTGTGTGGACCCCATCCTCATTTATCTCACACATTCTAGAATCCTCACATGTAGAAGGTATAGGAAGAGCCCAGTGCAGCCGGCCGCAGCGGCCGCTGACTGAGAAGAGGTTAATAGTTTGCCGGCTGATGGGATAGACATGGTTTAATGAAGGGTGATGGCCGGGTATTTGTCAGGATTTAACTTACTATGAGCAAATTAGTGTTTTTACAGATCCAGCTGGCATTCTATGTGGCAGAAAGCTGAATGACTGACTACCCCGGGGTGTGCGAGCCTAACTCCAATCATATCATGGAGGATCATCTCTCCCGGCATGGAGCGGCCACAGTGCACTAGGAGTACTTGTATGAACCCAAGACTTAAGGCCGTAAACTCACTGACTCCATATTGTCCCTCTTAAAGGACAATTAATAGACTTATATCATTGTACCCCTGTATATAGAAGAATGCCATGCTATGTGTATAATGCTGTTACTATAATACTTATATCCCACCAAGAAGTAGTAACATGCTACATATATAATTGTATGAAGGAGGCAGTATTATATTATTTATATCCCACCAAGACGTAGTGATATCTCTCTATAGCATCTCTCTATATTATAAAAATGAATTTCTGTCTGTCTGTCTGTTCTTTATGAGCAAACAAACAACTGGACCGATCTTCACCAAATTTGGTACAGAGATACTTCAGGTATCCGTGAAGGTTTAAGATGAGTCTCCAACTCACTCGGATGTACCGTTACAGAGATACAGCTTTCCCAACACCCTGACCCCCCATTAGCCAAAACAAACCTGCAAGTCTTTCACTCATATTCCCACGGTCACTTCACATGCACAATACAACACTGATATCCAAACTGAGATACACGCATCAGAGGATTAGATACATAGGTCAGCACTCAGTATTACACGTCAGAGGTTTAGATACGCACGTCAGCACATTACCACACAACGGAGGATTAGATACGTGCGTTTGCACACAGTTCCACACGCCAGAGGATTAAATATGCATGTCTGCACACAATTCCGCACACTGAAAGATTAGAAATGCACATCTGCACATGGTTTCACACAACAGAGGATTAGATACACACGTCTGCACACAGTTCCACACAACGTAGGATTAGATATGTGCATCTCCACGCAGAGGAGGATTAGATATGCGCATCTTCACACAATACCACATGTCGGAGGATTAGATACGCATGTTTTCAGACAGTACCACACCCCGGAGGATTAGATACGCGTTTCTTCACACTGTAGCACATGCTGGAAGATTTGATACGCGCATCTGCACACAGCACCACACGCCAGAGGATTAGATATGCACGACTGAAGACAGTACAACATGCAAGAGAATAAGATACGCACATCTGAAATGGGATTGAAATACATGCGTCTGCACACAGTACCACACGTCAGAGGATTAGATATGGGATGTCTACACACAGTTAAAGATGCCGCATGATTAGATACGCGTGTCTGCATACTTTACAGCATGCCTCAGAATTAGATATGCGCGTATGTACACAGTTCCATACACCGGAGGATTAGATACGCACGTCTGCACACAATACCAAACGCTGGAGGATTAGATACGCAACACTGCACACAATACCACATGCTGGAGGATCAGATATGCGCCACTACACACAAGACCCAATAAGGGAGGATTAGATATTCACCTCTGCACACAGTACCACACGACAAAGGATTAGATAGGCCCATTTGCACACAGTACGAAACGCCACAGGATTAGATACGCGCATCTGCACACAGTACCACACGCCAGAGGATTAGATATGTTTGTCCGCACACAGTTCCATACGCTGGAGGATTAGATACACGCATCTGCACACAGTTCCACACACTGGAGGATTAAATACATGCCACTGCGCACAATACCAGACGCAGGAGGTTTACATACACGTGTCTTCAAAAGTAGCACACAGTGGCGGATTTGAATAACAATACCAAAGGAGGATTAGAGATGCAGCATGGTTCAACACACAGTCAGCTCTACTGCATCTCAGATGTAGCAGGGTTCAGCGCATAGTCAGCTCTGCTGCATCTCAGGTGTAGCAGAACTGTGTCAACTCTGCTACATCTGAGATCAGACCACAATGGAGACTGCTGTGAACCGATCTTAGACTCCGCCTCTTCCGGCAGAAACAGCATTGATTGGCTGAATGCTGTACATTGTATGGCATTCGGCCAATCAACACTGGTCAATGCATGCCTATAGGAAAAGGTCAGCTCCTGCATATCGCAAGCTGACAGGGATCCCGAAGAGATAGAGCCCTAAAGAGTAACATTCCCCCCTAAATATAGGTAATCCCTAGCTAACCCTGCCTGTAGATCTGTCCCTGTCTCACAGTCACATAGTTCACAGTCTCATATGACCCGGATATTAAATCCACTGTTCGTATAAATTGGAGGTCACCTGAATTAGCCAGCCAATTACTTTTTCCGATTTTTTTTCCGATGCCTCCGTTGTCGTAGTTCCTGTCCCACCTCCTGAGCAATTATTGGTGCAAAAAAAGCGCCAGGGAAGGTGGGAGGAGATACAAATTTTTTATGCGTTTGCCGCTTGATATTCAAGATTGGTATCTCGAGCAGCTTGATATTCGATCGAATATCAATTTGATCGAACGCCATTCGCTCATCTCTAGTAGTTATATTCTTGTACATAGGAGTAGTATTATAGTAGTTATATTCTTGTACATAGGAGTAGTATTATAGTAGTTATATTCTTGTACATAGGAGTAGTATTATAGTAGTTATATTCTTGTACATAGGAGTAGTATTATAGTAGTTATATTCTTGTACATAGGAGTAGTATTATAGTAGTTATATTCTTGTACATAGAGGGTAGTATTATAGTAGTTATATTCTTGTACATAGGAGTAGTATTATAGTAGTTATATTCTTGTACATAGGATTAGTATTATAGTAGTTATATTCTTGTACATAGAGGGTAGTATTATAGTAGTTATATTCTTGTACATAGGAGTAGTATTATAGTAGTTATATTCTTGTACATAGGAGTAGTATTATAGTAGTTATATTCTTGTACATAGGAGGTAGTATTATAGTAGTTATATTCTTGTACATAGGAGTAGTATTATAGTAGTTATATTCTTCTACATAGGAGTAGTATTATAGTAGTTATATTCTTGTACATAGGAGTAGTATTATAGTAGTTATATTCTTGTACATAGGAGGTAGTATTATAGTAGTTATATTCTTGTACATAGGAGGTAGTATTATAGTAGTTATATTCTTGTACATCGGAGTAGTATTATAGTAGTTATATTCTTGTACATAGGAGGTAGTATTATAGTAGTTATATTCTTGTACATAGGGGGTAGTATTATAGTAGTTACATTCTTGTACATAGGAGTAGTATTATAGTAGTTATATTCTTGTACATAGGAGGTAGTATTATAGTAGTTATATTCTTGTACATAGGGGGTAGTATTATAGTAGTTACATTCTTGTACATAGGAGTAGTATTATAGTAGTTATATTCTTGTACATAGGAGTAGTATTATAGTAGTTATATTCTTGTACATAGGAGTAGTATTATAGTAGTTTTATTCTTGTACATAGGAGCAGTATTATAGTAGTTATATTCTTGTACATAGGAGTAGTATTATAGTAGTTATATTCTTGTACATAGGAGCAGTATTATAGTAGTTATATTCTTGTACATAGGAGTAGTATTATAGTAGTTATATTCTTGTACATAGGAGTAGTATTATAGTAGTTATATTCTTGTACATAGGAGTAGTATTATAGTAGTTATATTCTTGTATATAGGAGGTAGTATTATAGTAGTTATATTCTTGTACATAGGAGCAGTATTATAGTAGTTATATTCTTGTACATAGGAGCAGTATTATAGTAGTTATATTCTTGTACATAGGAGTAGTATTATAGTAGTTATATTCTTGTACATAGGAGTAGTATTATAGTAGTTATATTCTTCTACATAGGAGTAGTATTATAGTAGTTATATTCTTGTACATAGGAGTAGTATTATAGTAGTTATATTCTTGTACATAGGAGGTAATATTATAGTAGTTATATTCTTGTACATCGGAGTAGTATTATAGTAGTTATATTCTTGTACATAGGAGGTAGTATTATAGTAGTTATATTCTTGTACATAGGAGTAGTATTATAGTAGTTATATTCTTGTATATAGGAGTAGTATTATAATAGTTATTCTTGTACATAGGGGAAGTATTATAGTAGTTATATTCTTGTACATAGGAGGTAGTATTATAGTAGTTATATTCTTGTACATAGGAGCAGTATTATAGTAGTTATATTCTTGTACATAGGAGTAGTATTATAGTAGTTATATTCTTGTACATAGGAGTAGTATTATAGTAGTTATATTCTTGTACATAGGAGCAGTATTATAGTAGGTATATTCTTGTATATAGGAGTAGTATTATAATAGTTATTCTTGTACATAGGGGAAGTATTATAGTAGTTATATTCTTGTACATAGGAGCAGTATTATAGTAGTTATATTCTTGTATATAGGAGTAGTATTATAGTAGTTATATTCTTGAACATAGGAGGTAGTATTATAGTAGTTATATTCTTGTACATAGGAGTAGTATTATAGTAGTTATATTCTTGTACATAGGAGTAGTATTATAGTAGTTATATTCTTGTACATAGGAGTAGTATTATAGTAGTTATATTCTTGTACATAGGAGTAGTATTATAGTAGTTATATTCTTCTACATAGGAGTAGTATTATAGTAGTTATATTCTTGTACATAGGAGGTAGTATTATAGTAGTTATATTCTTGTGCATCGGAGTAGTATTATAGTAGTTATATTCTTGAACATAGGAGGTAGTATTATAGTAGTTATATTCTTGTACATAGGAGTAGTATTATAGTAGTTATATTCTTGTACATAGGAGTAGTATTATAGTAGTTATATTCTTGTACATAGGAGTAGTATTATAGTAGTTATATTCTTCTACATAGGAGTAGTATTATAGTAGTTATATTCTTGTACATAGGAGGTAGTATTATAGTAGTTATATTCTTGTGCATCGGAGTAGTATTATAGTAGTTATATTCTTGTACATAGGAGGTAGTATTATAGTAGTTATATTCTTGTACATAGGAGGTAGTATTATAGTAGTTATATTCTTGTACATAGGAGGTAGTATTATAGTAGTTATATTCTTGTACATAGGAGGTAGTATTATAGTAGTTATATTCTTGTACATAGGAGTAGTATTATAGTAGTTATATTCTTGTACATAGGAGGTAGTATTATAGTAGTTATATTCTTGTACATAGGAGGTAGTATTATAGTAGTTATATTCTTGTACATAGGAGGTAGTATTATAGTAGTTATATTCTTGTACATAGGAGGTAGTATTATAGTAGTTATATTCTTGTACATAGGAGTAGTATTATAGTAGTTATATTCTTGTACATAGGAGTTAGTATTATAGTAGTTATATTCTTGTACATAGGAGTAGTATTATAGTAGTTATATTCTTGTACATAGGAGTAGTATTATAGTAGTTATATTCTTGTACATAGGAGGTAGTATTATAGTAGTTATATTCTTGTAAATAGGAGTAGTATTATAGTAGTTATATTCTTGTAAATAGGAGTAGTATTATAGTAGTTATATTCTTGTACATAGGAGGTAGTATTATAGTAGTTATATTCTTGTACATAGGAGCAGTATTATAGTAGTTATATTCTTGTACATCGGAGTAGTATTATAGTAGTTATATTCTTGTACATAGGAGGTAGTATTATAGTAGTTATATTCTTGTAAATAGGAATAGTATTATAGTAGTTATATTCTTGTACATAGGAGTAGTATTATAGTAGTTATATTCTTGTACATAGGAGTAGTATTATAGTAGTTATATTCTTGTACATAGGAGGTAGTATTATAGTAGTTATATTCTTGTACATAGGAGGTAGTATTATAGTAGTTACATTCTTGTACATAGGAGGTAGTATTATAGTAGTTATATTCTTGTACATAGGAGTAGTATTATAGTAGTTATATTCTTGTACATAGGAGTAGTATTATAGTAGTTATATTCTTGTACATAGGAGTAGTATTATAGTAGTTATATTCTTGTACATAGGAGCAGTATTATAGTAGTTATATTCTTGTACATAGGAGGTAGTATTATAGTAGTTATATTCTTGTACATAGGAGGTAGTATTATAGTAGTTATATTATTGTACATAGGAGGTAGTATTATAGTAGTTATATTCTTGTACATAGGAGTAGTATTATAGTAGTTATATTCTTGTAAATAGGAATAGTATTATAGTAGTTATATTCTTGTACATAGGAGTAGTATTATAGTAGTTATATTCTTGTACATAGGAGTAGTATTATAGTAGTTATATTCTTGTACATAGGAGCAGTATTATAGTAGTTATATTCTTGTACATAAGAGCAGTATTATAGTAGTTATATTCTTGTATATAGGAGTAGTATTATAGTAGTTATATTCTTGTACATAGGAGGTAGTATTATAGTAGTTATATTCTTGTATATAGGAGCAGTATTATAGTAGTTTTATTCTTGTACATAGGAGGTAGTATTATAGTAGTTATATTCTTGTACATAGGAGTAGTATTATAGTAGGTATATTCTTGTACATAGGAGTAGTATTATAGTAGTTATATTCTTGTACATTGGAGCAGTGTTATATGTGGCTGTTTACGTGAAAAGGGCCCAGATCGTCGATTTAATTTGTCACTTTAATTCTAACGAAATCTGCACCAAAAGTGTACAAATTCTTAAAAGTCTCAACAAATTTGTAAACTTGACGTATTTTTAAATAAAATTTTTGCATAAAACAAAATTGTGATTTTTTTTACCCAAATGTTTTGGACTATTTTCTCTATAATTAGTATCGACGATCTGGGCCCTTTTCACGTAAACAGCCACATATATTATACTAGAGGGAGGACCTGGCTTCGCACGGGTATATTACATTTTATGTTTGTGTAGTGGCCCCATAAGAATTGTCCAGTTTTGCACTGATGTATTTTGTATGTGGTTTGTGTGTATGTCCATAAACGTCATGTGATTATGTGTATCTCATTTTGGATGTCAGTGAAAAACCTGTGATCAGTTGTTATGGATACCTGGAGTAAAGCTGTATCTAATCCTTCCCCGTGTAGTACTGGGTTTAGACGCAAGTAGCTAATGCTTGTTGCTGTGGTGCAGATGTACATATCTAATCCTCCGGCGTGTGGTACTGTGTGCAGATGCATGTATCTAATCCTCCCCCGTGTAGTATTATGTGATGAGGCGCGTATATAATCCTCCGGTAAGTGAATCTGTGTGCAGACGTGCATATCTAATCTTACAGCATGTGGTACTGCGTGCAGACGTGTGTATCTAATCCTCTGGCATGTGGTACTGTGTGCAGACGCATGTATCTAATCCTCTGGCGTGTGGTACTGTGTGCTGAGGCACGTATCTAATCCTCCCCTGTGTGGTATTGTGTGAAGAGAAATGGGGCAAGAACTGGACCTTGTGTTGCCCCCGTACTACAGATCACAGTGTCAGACACACAGTCCTGGGCTCTCACATACTGAGGGCGGGTTGTCAGGTAGTCTAGGATCCAGTTGGACAGGTGATGGTCCACACCACCAAGGTTCATCTCATCCCGCAGTAGTCCTGGCTGAATGGTGTTAAAAGCACTGGAGAAATAATAGAACATTATTCTCACAGTGTTCCTTGGTTTCTCCTGGTAAGAAATTCCTCTGTGAAGAAGGTAGATGATGGCATCATCCACCCCAATGCCTGGCCGATACGCAAACTGGCAGGAGTCCATTGCAGAGATTACTAGGGGTCGGAGGAGTTTCAGGACCAGTCTCTCTAGGACCTTCACCAAGTGTGATGTCAGTACTACAGGTCTATAGCTATTGAGGTCCATCAGATGAGGTTTCTTTGGGATGGGTACCATACAAGATGTTATTCACAGTTGTTGTTCCACTTCCAGCTTCAGGCTCATATTGTATGTGTGTAATAATACCACACAGCTGGTCTCCGCACATTTTAAGAACTCGTGTGCTTATCCTATCGGGTCCTCCGGCCTTATCTGCTTTTATCTTCCTGATTTCTCTACACACTTGAGGAAATTGAGTATTATAGTAATTATATTCTTGTGCATAGGAGACAATACCCAAAAATTGTCTCACCTCCAATAAGAAGTAACCCTGTGCAAGTAAGGGTGGCATGACGCAATCTGAAGGCACCCTCCCTCCTCTTGGCCCCATAAGCTACAGTGATATGTGCGACCTTGCCCACCACTAGCCCACAGTGCCATTTGCTTCTAATCCTTCTTCCCCACTAGACGTCGTATGTCATGACCAGAAGATGATTGGAGATGACTTGTCGTCACATAACACCTCCGCCAACAATGGGAGAACGTTACTGGAGAGCCGATCTATTCTACGCCCCGTAATCATTTCACTGAAATTAATCATACATAATAGCACAATTAAGACTCAAGCCCAAAGACTTGGAAAATCTCAGGGAAAGAAAAAAGAGGAATTAGGTCTCGGTGCGTTCCTGCTGCCAAGCAGAGATTTGAGAGCCTGATCCTCCCTGAGCAAATCCCTGACCCATAACATGATGCTTAAATCCTCTCCATGTCTTGTATCTCATTAACCCACATGACCGAGCACGAGTATCTAATGATCTGCCCTACTTCCAGGAGACTGGGCCCCTCTGTAGATACAGCCTGAGATATATATGGCGTACTCATACTCATCTGGACTGGGATGTTACCGAGCTATTGTCCCCGTACAATAGTGACCATATAGGACAGACCCCTCCGAGGGCAGAAGTCTCCTATACGTCACCTATATATATATATAAACTGTAATCTATAGCTCAGACTGCTGTGGAGGATTATACTCCAAAACAGCGCCACCTGCTGGTATCTATCTATCTCCTATCTATCTATCTATCTATCTATCTATCTATCTATCTATCTCCTATCTATCTATCTATCTATCTATCTATCTATCTATCTCCTATCTATCTATCTATCTATCTATCTATCTATCTATCTATCTATCTATCTACAGTATCTACAGTCCTATGAAAAAGTTTGGGCACCCCTATTAATCTTAATCATTTTTAGTTCTAAATATTTTGGTATTTGCAGCAGCCATTTCAGTTTGATATATGTAATAACTGATGGACACAGTAATATTTCAGGATTGAAATGAGGTTTATTGTACTAACAGAAAATGTGCAATATGCATTAAACCAAAATTTGACCGGTGCAAAGATAACAGCCTCTAGTCGCTTCCTGTAGCTTTTAATCAGTTCCTGGATCCTGGATAAAGGTATTTTGGACAAACAATTCAAGTTCAGTTAAGTTAGATGGTCACCGAGCATGGACAGCCCGCTTCAAATCATCCCACAGATGTTCAATGATATTCAGGTCTGGGGACTGGGATGGCCATTCCAGAACATTGTCATTGTTCCTCTGCATGAATGCCTGAGGATTTGGAGCGGTGTTTTGGATCATTGTCTTGCTGAAATATCCATCCCCGGCGTAACTTCAACTTCGTCACTGATTCTTGAACATTATTCTCAAGAATCTGCTGATACTGAGTGGAATCCATGCGACCCTCAACTTTAACAAGATTCCCGATGCCGGCATTGGCCACACAGCCCCAAAGCATGATGGAACCTCCACCAAATTTTACAGTGGGTAGCATGTGTTTTTCTTGGAATGCTGTTTCTTTTTGGACGCCATGCATAACGCCTTTTTTTATAACCAAACAACTCAATTTTTGTTTCCAAAATGAAGCTGCCTTGTCCAAATGTGCTTTTTCATACCTCAGGCAACTCTATTTGTGGCGTACGTGCAGAAACGGCTTCTTTCTCATCACTCTCCCATACAGCTTCTATTTGTGCAAAGTGTGCTGTATAGTTGACCGATGCACAGTGACACCATCTGCAGCAAGATGATGCTGCAGCTCTTTGGAGGTGTCTGTGGATTGTCCTTGACTGTTCTCACCATTCTTCTTCTCTGCCTTTCTGATATTTTTCTTGGCCTGCCACTTCTGGGCTTAACAAGAACTGTCCCTGTGGTCTTCCATTTCCTTACTATGTTCCTCACAGTGGAAACTGACAGGTTAAATCTCTGAGACAACGTTTTGTATCCTTCCCCTGAACAACTATGTTGAACAATCTTTGTTTTCAGATCATTTGAGAGCGGGCTGTCCATGCTCGGCGACCATCAAACTTAACTGAACTTGAATTGTTTTGTAGAAAGAAATGGTCCAAAATACCTTCATCCAGGATCCAGGAACTGATTAAAAGCTACAGGAAGCGACTAGAGGCTGTTATCTTTGCAAAAGGAGGATGTACTAAATATTAATGTCACTTTTCTGTTGAGGTGCCCATATTTTTGCACCGGTCAAATTTTGGTTTAATGCATATTGCACATTTTCTGTTAGTACAATAAACCTCATTTCAATCCTGAAATATTACTGTGTCCATCAGTTATTAGATATATCAAACTGAAATGGCTGCTGCAAACACCAAAATATTTAGAACTAAAAATGATTAAGATTAATAGGGGTGCCCAAACTTTTTCATAGGACTGTATCTATCTATCTGTCTCCTATCTATCTATCTATCTATCTCCTATCTATCTATCTATCTATCTATCTATCTCCTATCTATCTATCTATCTATCTATCTATCTCCTATCTATCTATCTATCTATCTATCTATCTATCTATCTATCTCCTATCTATCTATCTATCTATCTATCTCCTATCTATCTATCTATCTATCTATCTATCTATCTTCTATCTATCTATCTATCTATCTATCTATCTATCTATCTCCTATCTATCTCCTATCTATCTATCTATCTATCTATCTATCTATCTATCTATCTATCTATCTCCTATCTATCTATCTATCTATCTATCTATCTATCTATCTATCTCCTATCTATCTATCTATCTATCTTCTATCTATCTATCTATCTATCTATCTATCTATCTATCTATCTCCTATCTATCTATCTATCTATCTATCTATCTATCTATCTATCTATCTTCTATCTATCTATCTATCTATCTATCTATCTATCTATCTACAGTATCTATCTTTCTATCTATATATCTATCTATCTATCTATTTATCTATCTATCTATCTATCTATCTATCTATCTATCTATCTATCTATCTATCTATCTACAGTATCTATCTATCTATCTATCTATCTATCTATCTCCTATCTATCTATCTATCTATCTATCTATCTATCTATCTATCTATCAATCTATCTATCTCCTATCTATCTATCTATCTATCTATCTATCTATCTATCTATCTATCTATCTATCTACAGTATCTATCTATCTATCTATCTATCTCCTATCTATCTATTTCCTATCTATCTACCGTATTTTTCGGACTATAAGACGCACTGGACTATAAGACGCAGGTTTTAGAGGAGGAAAATAGGGAAAAAAAAATTTTGAAGCAAAAACTGGTAAAATATTTAATATATGGGAGTTGTAGTTTTGCAACAGCTGCAAGGCCACATTGACAGGTGACCCTGCAGCTGTACGGGGACGCATAGAGTGTTTTATTTTGCGGGGCCAGAAGTACTTTTTAGTTATACCATTTTGGGGAATATCTATTGCTTAGATCACCTTGTATTGAAAAAAAAACCCGGTGGTTTATGATACATGATTTTCTACTTTTATATATATATTCTAGGGACAGGAGGTGATTTAGAACTTTTATTTATTTCATATTTTTATTATTTATTTTTAAAGCTTTTTTTTTTTTTTTACTATTTTATTCCCCCCCCCCCCCAACTGTATTGCCGTCTATGGGACATTCTGTGTATTAGTATTACGGCTGGTCATAGACTCAGCCGCATTACTAATATATAGCAGTGACAGGCCCGGGAGCCTCATTAGGCTCCCGGCTGTCACCCGAACAGGTCGGCTCCTGCAATATCGCCACGCAGGAGCCGGCCTGCAACTTTACAGGTACGGGGCCGGTGGGGACCGGCCCCGGGGGAGAAGGGGCCACCGATACTGACCCGGCATCTGCTGTACTAGAGAGGCGGATGCCGGGGAGGGATAGACGCCGGGGCCTGAGACATCGCTGCCCTGCCCTGCATGAAGCCAGCGGCGGGGGGACGGAGGAGCGGAATAGCATCACTCCTCCCGCTGCTGGCTTCATGCAGGGCAGAGGAGCACAGCGATGTCACAGGCCCCGGCACCTGTAATGGCGTCTATCACTTGCCGGCTTCCGCCTCTCTATTACAGCGGATGCCAGGCGCCACATTCGGACTATAAGACGCACCCTTCTTAGTCCGAAGTGTGTCTTATAGTCCGAAAAATATCTATCTATCTATCTATCTATCTATCTATCTATCTATCTATCTATCTATCTCCTATCTATCTATCTATCTATCTATCTATCTCTCTCCTATCTATCTATCTCTCTCCTATCTATCTATCTATCTATCTATCTATCTCTCTCCTATCTATCTATCTATCTATCTATCTATCTATCTATCTATCTCCTATCTATCTATCTATCTATCTCTCTCTCTCCTATCTATCTATCTATCTATCTATCTATCTATCTATCTATCTATCATCTATCTATCTATCTATCTATCTATCTATCTATCTATCTATCTCCTATCTATCTATCTATCTATCTATCTCCTATCTATCTCTCTCCTATCTATCTATCTATCTATCTATCTATCTATCTCTCTACTATCTATCTATCTATCTATCTATCTATCTATATATCTATCTTCTATCTATCTATCTATCTATCTATCTATCTATTTCCTATCTATCTATCTATCTATCTATCTCCTATCTATCTATCTATCTATCTCTCTACTATCTATCTATCTATCTATCTATCTATCTATCTATCTATCTATCTCCTATCTATCTCCTATCTATCTATCTCCTATCTATCTATCTATCTATCTATCTATCTCCTATCTATCTATCTATCTATCTATCTATCTAGAAATAAATTTCCTGCACTCAAATTAATGCTTCCAAAATAGTGTGTTGTTCGGCTAAGAACAACACACTTCCCCCGATACGTTCCACTGTGGAACGCATAACTTCCGGCCGCGGCACACGCGAACCGGAAGTGCCCGACTTCCACACTCCACGGGGCGGCTAATAACGCTGCGGACACAGGGAAACCTGTGTCTGCCCTCTATACCACCAACGCCATCCTCCTTCTCCTCCTTCTTCCCCTTAGCTGATTAGACATTGTGGGGGAGGCGCCGAGGGTCCTTTGGCTTGGGGCCACGCCCCCTTTAGGGGCGGGGCTCCCGGTCTGATGGCTCTTGGCGCCAAAAATCCCTTTTAACCCCACACTCTCATACCTCTACTGCACCCTCTGACCTGGACCATTTCAGAAGCTTCCACTTTCCACTATACCCCACCGGTAAGATTGTACAGGATTTGTGATACCAATGTATTCATAGGACATAACATTTTGTCTAGTAAGCTGGGCACCATTCCTCAGTAGAAGCACGGCGACATATCCTATTCGGTTTGGCAGTATATCATCTTGTTGAATACACCTACTTCACCTGTTTATGCATGCTCTACTATTGTCTGCTCATTTTATGGTGTTACCCAGATATGCATATGTCTTATAAACCTTATACCTTTTGGGCTACATATCTAACACCATTGATTACCTTGTTGTGTACTATTGTCTGTATGTTATTTGTATATTATTTGTACTATATTTATGAGATGGAATCACTTATATTTTGTTATTTCCTTTTGTATTTTTAAGACAAACTGAAGAAGGTCTATATAAGACCGAAACGTTTTTGTCGGATGTTAATAAAAGTTCACAATATTTTGGAAGCATTAATTTGAGTGCAGGAAATTTATTTCTATTTTGCTATGGCTATGAGAAGCCTTTTCCTGGCACCAAACTCCTTGACCGAGTGACGGCACATTAAGATATCTATCTATCTATCTATCTATCTATCTATCTATCTATCTATCTATCTCCTATCTATCTATCTATCTATCTATCTATCTATCTATCTCCTATCTATCTATCTATCTATCTATCTATCTCCTATCTATCTATCTATCTATCTATCTATCTCCTATCTATCTATCTATCTATCTATCTATCTATCTATCATCTATCTATCTATCTATCTATCTATCTATCTATCTCCTATCTATCTCCTATCTATCTATCTCCTATCTATCTATCTATCTATCTATCTATCTCCTATCTATCTATCTATCTATCTATCTATCTATCTATCTCCTATCTATCTATCTATCTATCTATCTATCTATTTCCTATCTATCTATCTATCTATCTATCTATCTCTCTACTATCTATCTATCTATCATCTATCTATCTATCTATCTATCTCTCTCCTATCTATCTATCTCTCTCCTATCTATCTATCTATCTATCTATCTATCTATCTCTCTCCTATCTATCTATCGATCTATCTATCTATCTATCTCCTATCTATCTATCTATCTATCTATCAATCATCTATCTATCTATCTATCTATCTATCTATCTATCTCTCTCCTATCTATCTATCTATCTATCTATCAATCATCTATCTATCTATCTATCTATCTATCTATCTATCTCTCTCTCTCCTATCTATCTATCTATCTATCTATCTCTCTCCTATCTATCTATCTATCTATCTATCTATCTCCTATCTATCTATCTATCTATCTATCAATCATCTATCTATCTATCTATCTATCTATCTATCTCTCTCCTATCTATCTATCTATCTATCTATCTATCTATCTATCTATCTCTCTCCTATCTATCTATCTATCTATCTATCTATCTATCTATCTCCTATCTATCTATCTATCTCCTATCTATCTCCTATCTATCTATCTCCTATCTATCTATCTATCTATCTATCTATCTATCTCCTATCTATCTATCTATCTATCTATCTATCTATCTATCTATCTCCTATCTATCTATCTATCTATCTATCTATTTCCTATCTATCTATCTATCTATCTCTCTACTATCTATCTATCTATCTATCATCTATCTATCTATCTATCTCTCTCCTATCTATCTATCTCTCTCCTATCTATCTATCTATCTATCTATCTATCTATCTATCTCTCTCCTATCTATCTATCTATCTATCTATCTATCAATCATCTATCTATCTATCTATCTATCTATCTATCTATCTCTCTCCTATCTATCTATCTATCTATCTATCTATCTCCTATCTATCTATCTATCTATCTATCTATCTATCTATCAATCATCTATCTATCTATCTATCTATCTATCTATCTCTCTCCTATCTATCTATCTATCTATCTATCTATCTCTCTCCTATCTATCTATCTATCTATCTATCTATCTATCTATCTATCTATCTATCTATCTCCTATCTATCTATCTATCTCCTATCTATCTCCTATCTATCTATCTCCTATCTATCTATCTATCTATCTATCTATCTATCTATCTCCTATCTATCTATCTATCTATCTATCTATCTATCTATCTATCTCCTATCTATCTATCATCTATCTATCTATCTATCTATCTATCATCTATCTATCTATCTATCTATCTATCTCCTATCTATCTATCTATCTATCTATCTATTTCCTATCTATCTATCTATCTATCTATCTATCTATCTCTCTACTATCTATCTATCTATCATCTATCTATCTATCTATCTATCTATCTCTCTCCTATCTATCTATCTCTCTCCTATCTATCTATCTATCTATCTATCTATCTCTCTCCTATCTATCTATCTATCTATCTATCTATCTTCTATCTATCTATCTATCTATCTATCTATCTATCTATCAATCATCTATCTATCTATCTATCTATCTATCTATCTCTCTCCTATCTATCTATCTATCTATCTATCTATCTATCAATCATCTATCTATCTATCTATCTATCTCCTATCTATCTATCATCTATCTATCTATCTATCTATCTATCTATCTATCTATCTCTCTCCTATCTATCTATCTATCTATCTATCTATCAATCATCTATCTATCTATCTATCTATCTCTCTCCTATCTATCTATCTATCTATCTCCTATCTATCTATCTATCTATCTATCTATCTATCTATCTATCTCCTATCTATCTCCTATCTATCTATCTCCTATCTATCTATCTATCTATCTATCTATCTATCTATCTCCTATCTATCTCCTATCTATCTATCTCCTATCTATCTATCTATCTATCTATCTCCTATCTATCTATCTATCTCCTATCTATCTATCTATCTATCTATCATCTATCTATCTATCTATCTATCTATCTATCTATCTCCTATCTATCTATCTATCTATTTCCTATCTATCTATCTATCTATCTATCTATCTATCTATCTATCTATCTCCTATCTATCTCCTATCTATCTATCTCCTATCTATCTATCTATCTATCTATCTATCTATCTATCTCCTATCTATCTATCTATCTATCTATCTATCTCCTATCTATCTATCTATCTATCTATCTATCTATCTATCATCTATCTATCTATCTATCTATCTATCTCCTATCTATCTATCTATCTATCTATTTCCTATCTATCTATCTATCTATCTATCTCTCTACTATCTATCTATCTATCATCTATCTATCTATCTATCTATCTCTCTCCTATCTATCTATCTCTCTCCTATCTATCTATCTCTCTCCTATCTATCTATCTATCTATCTATCTATCTATCTCTCTCCTATCTATCTATCTATCTATCTATCTATCAATCATCTATCTATCTATCTATCTATCTATCTATCTATCTATCTCCTATCTATCTATCATCTATCTATCTATCTATCTATCTATCTATCTCTCTCCTATCTATCTATCTATCTATCTATCTATCTCTCTCCTATCTATCTATCTATCTATCTATCTATCTATCTATCTATCTCTCTCCTATCTATCTATCTATCTATCTCCTATCTATCTATCTATCTATCTATCTATCTATCTATCTATCTCTCTACTATCTATCTATCTATCTATCTATCTATCTATCTATCATCTATCTATCTATCTATCTATCTATCTATCTATCTCTCTCCTATCTATCTATCTCTCTCCTATCTATCTATCTCTCTCCTATCTATCTATCTATCTATCTATCTATCTCTCTCCTATCTATCTATCTATCTATCTATCTATCTATCTATCTATCAATCATCTATCTATCTATCTATCTATCTATCTATCAATCATCTATCTATCTATCTATCTATCTATCTCTCTCCTATCTATCTATCTATCTATCTATCTATCTATCAATCATCTATCTATCTATCTATCTATCTATCTCTCTCCTATCTATCTATCTATCTATCTATCTCTCTATCTATCTATCTATCTATCTATCTATCTATCTATCTATCTCCTATCTATCTATCTATCTATCTATCTATCTATCATCTATCTATCTATCTATCTCCTATCTATCTATCTATCTATCTATTTCCTATCTATCTATCTATCTATCTATCTATCTATCTATCTATCAATCATCTATCTATCTATCTATCTATCTATCTATCAATCATCTATCTATCTATCTATCTATCTATCTCTCTCCTATCTATCTATCTATCTATCTATCTATCAATCATCTATCTATCTATCTATCTATCTATCTCTCTCCTATCTATCTATCTATCTATCTATCTATCTATCTATCTATCTATCTCTCTATCTATCTATCTATCTATCTATCTCCTATCTATCTATCTATCTATCTATCTATCTATCTATCTATCTATCTATCATCTATCTATCTATCTATCTCCTATCTATCTATCTATCTATCTATCTATTTCCTATCTATCTATCTATCTATCTATCTATCTATCCATCCATCTATCTATCTCTCTACTATCTATCTATCTATCATCTATCTATCTATCTATCTATCTATCTATCTATCATCTATCTATCTATCTATCTATCTCCTATCTATCTCCTATCTATCTATCTATCTATCTATCTCCTATCTATCTATCTATCTATCTATCTATCTATCTATCTATCTATCATCTATCTATCTATCTATCTATCTCCTATCTATCTATCTATCTATCTATCTATCTCCTATCTATCTATCTATCTATCTATCTATCTCTCTCCTATCTATCTATCTATCTATCTATCTCTCTCCTATCTATCTATCTATCTATCTATCTATCTATCTATCTATCTCCTATCTATCATCTATCTATCTATCTATCTATCTCCTATCTATCTATCTATCTATCTATCTCCTATCTATCTATCTCCTATCTATCTCCTATCTATCTATCTATCTATCTATCTATCTATCTATCTATCTATCTATCTCCTATCTATCTATCTATCTATCTATCTATCTATCTATCGTTGTGGTTGCCCCTTATCTGTATCACTGTGATGTCAGTATTTGCTCTGCCACATCTGCAGTTGGCATTCTATCTGACCAGCCCGGGTCACGGTTCCAGTGCCATGCTTTGCTGTGTAGTCAGTCCTGCCTCCACCCGGTATAACCCGCACCCCTGGCCCAGGCAGGCTCCCAGGTCCCCTCAGCTACCTTCAGCCACCGCACCATCATTCCCCCCTCACAAGACTTCACCTTTTGCAAAGTGCCCTGAGCGCCGCTGCAGGCGAGTGCTGCCCACAGAGCTGATGGGGGCTGCGGAGGCAGCGAGCGCAGGCGCAGGCGCAAGCTGGAAGAGCAAGGGTTCAGCTCACGGTCAGTGAGCAGAGCCGGGTCAGCCTGTGACTTTGAGTCACAGAATGTGCCACTATGCATTAGCAGTGCGTCGCTTCAGAGCATTGCATTGCCAAAGAGGATGTGTACTGTAGCTAAGACATCAGCGCACTTACACAGACACAGCTTGCCTCCCTGGGCACCGATTCCTTTTAAGGTAGCTCATAAAAAAAACATCACTGCCACTAGTTAACCCCGTATGTGCCCTCTGATTGCACCTGCAACCTTCTCCTCAGCCTCGAAAAAAAAAATCGTACATTCGCAGCCACCCCCTATATCACATCCCCCCCCCATATCACATCCCCCCCTCCCCCCCATATCACATCCACCCCATGTCACAGGGTGGCTTTATATCTAATGGGCTTTCAGCTTGTACTGCATGATTTCAGGGAAGGCGACAGATGTAGCAGAGCTGAACAGGCCATTTACCTTATTCAGGGCTGCGTTTCGTATTCATCGCCTGACTACAATATTGTAGTCTGATGAAAACCAAGACTTGTCACGTTGTTCTTCTGTCACCATGAACTCAGCTCTGCTACTTTGAATACACTTAGCTCTGCTACATTGAATACACTCAGCTCTGCTACATTGAATACACTCAGCTCTGCTACATTGAATACACTCAGCTCTGCTACATTGAATACACTCAGCTCTGCTACATTGAATACACTCAGCTCTGCTACATTGAATACACTCAGCTCTGCTACATTGAATACACTCAGCTCTGCTACATTGAATACACTCAGCTCTGCTACATTGAATACACTCAGCTCTGCTACATTGAATACACTCAGCTCTGCTACATTGAATACACTCAGCTCTGCTACATTGAATACACTCAGCTCTGCTACATTGAATACACTCAGCTCTGCTACATTGAATACACTCAGCTCTGCTTCATTGTATACACTCAGCTCTGCTACATTGAATACACTCAGCTCTGCTACATTGAATACACTCAGCTCTGCTACATTGAATACACTCAGCTCTGCTACATTGTATACACTCAGCTCTGCTACATTGAATACACTCAGCTCTGCTACATTGAATACACTCAGCTCTGCAGGTATTAGAGATGGACTTGCCCAGTACTTACCATGAATACATGTACTGGACCTCATAGCGGAGATGTCACTGGGTCCTAGTGCAGTTTTCTTTCCCTAGGATGACACCTGAAGAAGGACAATTAATAATCGATAATAAAAAAAACATTCCCCCCCAATCCACCCCCCACACACCCAGTGGAAACAATAGGAGCCTCTGTACAACACTATGTAAGTAATGGAAACAAGTGTTATCATAGGGCCGCACTGTATCACATATCAGGCTCTTACATGTGAACTAAAGGGACCCTACAGAATAACTAACCACTGATGTCTACCATATACAGCGCCACACCTGTCCATAGGTTGTATCCAGTACTACGGCTCTATGAATGCTTTCTTATCTTTGAACATGGATGAATAAAAGCTAAGTTTTACACAAACGAAGGAGATGCGTGCTGGATGTTTACTTCTACTAGTTGTACTACGGCTCTATTAGGGCTAGTTCACACGGAGTTTTTTGGATCGGAACCTGAGGCGGAGGCTGCCTCAGGTTCCGATCCATAAAACGTGTTGCGGAACTGAAAGCCGGTGCACGGCACCGGCTTCCAGCTGCGCACCCGCCTCCGGATCAGGCTCAATGAATGGGCCGAGTCCGGAAGAGGGTGTGTCTTCAGTCTGACTCGCGAGGCGACTCGGCCGAAGAATGAACACCTCGCTTCTTTTTTCCGGGAGGCGGAAGAAACGGCTCCCGGAAAAAGCTCCTGCACCGTCTTTTTGGTCCGGGTTTTGAGGCGTTTATGGCCTCAAAACCCTGACCAAAAAACTCCACGTGAACTAGGCCTTAAAGTGAATGCGGCTGAGCTGCAATACCAGGAAAACCCAACGATAGCTGCAGAGCAGGAAGTCAGAGAGGTGACGCTTCAGCCAATAGCTGCAGAGCAGGAAGTCAGTGAGGTGACGCTTCAGCCAATAGCTGCAGAGCAGGAAGTCAGTAAGGTGATGGTTCAGCCAATAGCTGCAGAGCAGGAAAACAGTGAGGTGACGCTTCAGCCAATAGCTGCAGAGCAGGAAGTCAGCGAGGTGACACTTCAGCCAATAGCTGCAGAGCAGGAAGTCAGCGAGGTGACACTTCAGCCAATAGCTGCAGAGCAGGAAGTCAGTGAAGTGACTTGTCAGCCAATAGCTGCAGAGCAGGAAGTTAGTGAGGTGACATTTCAGCCAATAGCTGCAGAGCAGGAAGTCAGTAAGGTGACACTTCAGCCAATAGCTGCAGAGCAGGAAGTCAGTGATGTCACGTTCAGCCAATAGCTGCAGAGCAGGAAGTTAGTGAGGTGACACTTCAGCCAATAGCTGCAGAGCAGGAAGTCAGTGAGGTGACACTTCAGCCAATAGCTGCAGAGCAGGAAGTCAGTAAGGTGACACTTCAGCCAATAGCTGCAGAGCAGGAAGTCAGTGAGGTCACGTTCAGCCAATAGCTGCAGAGCAGGAAGTCAGTGAGGTGACGCTTCAGCCAATAGCTGCAGTGCAGGAAGTCAGTGAAGTGACTTGTCAGCCAATAGCTGCAGAGCAGGAAGTCAGTGAGGTGACACTTCAGCCAATAGCTGAAGAGCAGAAAGTCAGTGAGGTGATACTTCACCCAATAGCTGCAGAGCAGGAAGTCAGTGATGTGACGCTTCAGCCAATAGCTGCAGAGCAGGAAGTCAGTGAAGTCACGTTCAGCCAATAGCTGCAGAGCAGGAGGTCAGTGAGGTGATGCTTCAGCCAATAGCTGCAGAGCAGGAAGTCAGTGAAGTGACTTATCAGCCAATAGCTGTAAAGCAGTAAGTCAGTGAGGTGATGTTTCAGCCAATAGCTGCAGAACAGGAAGTCAGTGAGGTGATGCTTCAGCCAATAGCTGCAGAGCAGGAGGTCAGTGAGGTCACGTTCAGCCAATAGCTGCAGAGCAAGGAGGTCAGTGAGGTCACGTTCAGCCAATAGCTGCAGAGTAGGAGGTCAGTGAGGTCACGTTCAGCCAATAGCTGCAGAGCAGGAGGTCAGTGAGGTCACGTTCAGCCAATAGCTGCAGAGCAGGAGGTCATTGAGGTCACGGTCACGTTCAGCCAATAGCTGCAGAGCAGGAGGTCAGTGAGGTCACGTTCAGCCAATAGCTGCAGAGCAGGAGGTCAGTGAGGTCAAGTTCAGCCAATAGCTGCAGAGTAGGAGGTCAGTGAGGTGATGTTTCAGCCAATAGCTGCAGAACAGGAAGTCAGTGAGGTGATGCTTCAGCCAATAGCTGCAGAGCAGGAGGTCAGTGAGGTCACGTTCAGCCAATAGCTGCAGAGCAAGGAGGTCAGTGAGGTCACGTTCAGCCAATAGCTGCAGAGCAGGAAGTCAGTGAGGTCACGTTCAGCCAATAGCTGCAGAGCAGGAGGTCAGTGAGGTCACATTCAGCCAATAGCTGCAGAACATGGGGTAATATTAGAGAAGTTGTCTTTGTTTGGGCAGCTTTTCTGAGCAGCCCAATAACATGATGCCATAGGATTTTTTCTACATGTGTTATTATTAGACCCCGCAATGAGGGTGACTCTGGTTGTCAGTTTTGGAGTCTTCTTGTCTGTACTGTGCCCTAGCCACATACTGCAGAAAGTGTAGCTAGCGCTGGCCACAGTACCGTTGTCTTCTCCTGCAGGTTGATCCATCGTCCTCGTCAGGTTAATTTTAGTCTTAATTCTTATTGTTTATACCTATAGCGTTCGTATTATATGTCACTTCCAGCTCTAGACTTCATCTGCGTCTTGTGAACTGTGACTACCAGATGCCTCCTGTACTACCAGTCATGGCCACTAGAGGGTGAACGTCACTTTCCAATGTGACTTGATGCTGTAGCACTGAATAATGATGAGTGATCCATAGAACATGGGAATAATGAATATAAAGCCTATACCGTATCCTATACCCTATGGTACATAGGATAGCACATACATGTAGTGATTGTAGGGATCATGTGATTGTAGGGATCATGTAGTGATTGTAGGGCTCATGTTGTAGGGATCCATCTTTCTATTTGTAAAAGTTAGCTATAAAAGTAGGATTCCTGACCCCAGTTATCACATCCCCTAACGCTTTCTCACTGTCCCAATCCTATTTATCTACTTATTCTATCCTCCAGTCCCACCTAGAGCTGCAGTCACATTTCTGGTCTCACTTGACTTTATTCTTTTGCACTACAACTCCCACCATAGAATATAAAGCAGCAGAAAGAAGCAGAAGATGTGAATCCTACAGCCTGAGAGCTAAGCTGCAAGATTGTGAATGCAGCTCTGGATGTGATTAGAGCACAGAATAGGATAGCTCTACTGCAGATTTTGACCTTCACAACAGAATTTCCTTGCCTTGGGTCTTCAGGTAACATCTTCAGCCTTGTGGAAGACATCTGTGTGCTGGTGCTCTATGTATAGGGGTGACCCATGAGTGGGGGCGCAGGTTTATTCATGCCGCCATCTCCAGGCACTAGTTATATAACACATGACGGGGAGGGGGGAGCAGAGTCCAGAGGAGCTTCTGACCCAGAAACGGCGCTGATTCCTCTAATGGATCCTGCCATGAGGTCTATTACACTATTTCATGTTCCTAATGTCCCGTCCTGTCCGCAGCTGTCGCAGTTCACGCTCACATTTGCTGCATTATATTCCACTCTCTGACTCCATTCACAAATGTCCGTGTGTCTCCCGCCGGGGCTGACAACTGATAGAGGCAGCCGGAACCACGACTACAGGAGTTGTCACCCAACTAACCCTATCTAATGCCCTTCATTATAAAGTGAGGAGGGGTCAGCCCTGGATAGGCCATTGGGCAAGGTTCACTGTTGGGGTGGAGGAGGCCCAAGATGGCAGACTATTGCTCTTTCTCTGGTCATGGTGACTTTGGCAGCAAATCTTCTTGCAGGCCCTGAGGCATAGTGCTGCAGAGGTTGCACTCACGTGGGGCTCGCCAGGGCGCTCCTGCTATGGGTCTCCTGTGTGTCGGGGTGCCCTTGATGGTGGGTGCAGCACTTTATTTCTGCTCTCCATCGCCTTATTCAACCCTCTGAACCTTGATGGAGATCTGGGGTGACCCCCTAGGACCTAGACTTTTCTTTCCAACCCAAGGGTTCCTCATTGGTACAGAATGGAGACGTTGGTGAGAAGGAGTTAGAAGAAGGCTAACCACTAACTCACCTATAAAGATGATGGTGCTTGCACTGTCTAGCTGGCCTGCTGCTGAACTCGTTCCTTGCGCTGTGCCTGTGATTGTTCCGGCATCTCAGTAGCTCGCTGCGACACCATATTATGAGTGTGTTGTTGGTGCCGATAATCTCAATCAGCTCCGCTTGAGGAGAACTCTGTGACTTCTGGTTCCTTCATAGCTCTCGTTGTTTTAGAATTTTGCAACCAATTAGATTTTCTTTTTCCCGGCAGGTTTAAAAGTAGAAAACTGACAATTTGGATTAAAGGTGTTTTCCCATCCAGTGTGTCAGCACTGCCTGGAGCAGATCAGATAATATGCAAATGCATGTACACAATCCACTGAGGGTTAGCTGATAGAGATGAGCGAATACCGTTCGATCAAGTAGGTATTCGATTGAATATTAAGGTAGTCGACATATTTGATTTCGATCGAATACCACATGGTAAATGCAGTAAAAATTTGTATCCCCTCCCACCTTCCCTGGCGCTTTTTTTGCACCAATAACTGCGCAGGGGAGGTGGGACAGGAAGCAGGAAAATGTAGAAATAAAAAAAAAAATAGGAAAAAGTAATTGGCTGGCTAAATCAGGTGACCTCGGATTTATAAGAATAGTGTCGGCCATATTCGTGTCAGATGTGGTTTGGTGAGATAGGGAGAGACGTCTGCTGAGGGTCAGATAGAGATTAGCTTCGGCTAGGCAGGAAAACTGAAAACAAACCGCTCTTTTTAGAGTTATATACTGCAGGAAGAGCGTATAGCAGGGGCGCTCACACTTGTACAGGGGTCGAGCTACTGTGTGGGCAGGGCCTAGGTCTGCTGTGTGGGCGGGGCCCACAAGTCTAACAAGACTGGGCGGGGCTTAACATGTATAAGGGGCGGGGCCTGCTCTGATGCAGACATTCTGATGGTCTCAGAGCTCACATGGCACTGCCCAGGCACCCAGCACAGAGCCAACACCACTGCCAGTAATGTCGGTGCCTGCAGTACCGATCCCCAGCCTGGAAGGCTCCTGCCCGCGGCCACTTGGAGACTGGAGAGCGGGGAGCACATCATACCGGAGCAGAGGGAAGACTTCCCTCCGCTCCGACGCTGAGACACTCAAGACAGAAGCAGCAGCATCTCCGGGGGATGATGCACTCCCCACTCTGACACAGAAACTAGGCGGAGCTGCGGCCCAGGCCCCGCCCACACAGCAGACCGCACTCGGAATATGTCTGCAGTCTGGGTCTGGTTCTGGCTGGAATGAACGCTTCTGGCTGCGTCACGCGATCGACCCATACATCAAAAAGGGCCAAAAACTCTGCTGGTTAATGGCTCAACTCACACAACGGACCAGTAACTAATACTCTGCTGATACAAGGCGCAACTGACTTCAAGGGCCTGAACCTAAGTTTGGGAGGGCTCACCCCAAGGGCCTGAAAAGTAAATTTTGCCGAACGTACTGTGCATGCGCGAAATTGCGGTCCCATCCATAGTGCGGGCACCGCAATTTCGCGCATGCGCAGTACGTTCGGCAATCTTCGCCGAACAGAGCATACTGCGCAGGCGTCCGACAGACGCTGAAGAAGCAAGGGGAGGATACAGAAGACCAGAGAGGCGGCTCTGCGGTCGGTTTTCGAGCTGCAATGGGGACGCCCCCATCGCTGCGAGAGAACTAATTAGCAAACCGGTATTTTGAACGAACGGCGCGGCGGAGAGCACTTCCACAGGTAGGAGACGAATAGCCTTTCTAAAGGCTATTCCGACGTGTTAACTAGAAAAAAATGTCTTTTAGTGGTAGAATCCCTTTAAGGGGCTCTAACTTGATTTGGAAGGGCTCACGTGAAGGGCCAGAAAAGTAATTTTTGGAGGTCTCACCACATCACACACACACAATGACAGTTAAGGGTGAGGGCTTTTGGATTTCCCATTGCCTATGGCATCTGTGGTTTGTCATGGGCAACGTGATTTAAAGGGGTGCATGCTAATGTTTCTTTAGCTTAAAATTTGTCTTTCTGTCCATAGTAATGTAGAGGAAAGAAGGTTTCCAAGTATTTTTCCACTTTCATAGTGGTTCTATTGCATGTGGAAAGTGTGTAGTTGTTAGGCTGTGATGTTGGGGTAATAGAGGGTCTTTGGTGTGTTAGATGCCCCAGACATGCGCCCCCTGCTGTCCCAGTTGCATTCCGGGGTGTTGGCATCATTTCCTGAGGTGTCTTAGTGGACTTGGTGACTCTCCTGAGTCGAATTGTGGTTTCCTCTGAAACGAAGCATTTTTCCCCATAGACTATAATGGGATTTGATATTCAGTCGAATAGTCGAATATTGAGGGTCTACTCAAAACGAATAACAAATATCGAATATTTCACTACTCGCTCATCTCTATTAGCTGAGTGTTTACACAGAGAGATAACAGACCTGGGACCTGAGATAAGTGGCTGCAGGAGCAGTGTAATATAGTACGTGACCATAAATTCATAAAAGTCATAAAGCCATGTCATTTACCGGGATAAAAAGTAGCCTATATGTAGGGGCCACACGGTGGCTTGGCGGTTAGCACTGCAGCCTTGCAGCGCCGGAGTCCTGGTGTTCAAATCCCGCCAAGGGCATAAAACCATCTGCAAGGAGTTTGTATGTTCTCCCCGTGTTTGCATGGATTTCCATCCCATATTCCATACTGATAGGGAAAAATGTACATTGTGATCTCTATGTGGGGCTCACAATCTACATTAAATAAAAAAAAAAAAAAAGTAGGCTATATGTTAATCGAAGTTACAGTCTATCTATGTGCCAAATTACATTCAAATCCGTTCAACCATTTTTGCGTGACTGAGGAACAAACATCCAAACACACAAAGTTTCACATTTATAATATTAGTAGGAAGGATTAGTTGGTAACAGTTTGGTTATAATAATCAGTATATAGTAGAAATGTGTGATCCTAGTATGAAAGTATTATTTAGTAACATTGTGGCGGTATTATTTAGTAACAGTATGGTGGTATTATATAGTAACATTATGGCGGTATTATTTAGTAACAGTATGGTGGTATTATATAGTAACAGTATGGTGGTATTATTTAGTAACATTATGGCGGTATTATTTAGTAACATTATGGTGGTATTATATAGTAACAGTATGGTGGTATTATATAGTAATAGTATGGTGATATTATTTAGTAACAGTATGGTGGTATTATTTAGTAACAGTATGGTGGTATTATTTAGTAACAGGATGGTGGTATTATATAGTAATAGTATGGTGATATTATTTAGTAACAGTATGGTGGTATTATTTAGTAACAGTATGGTGGTATTATTTAGTAACAGGATGGTGGTATTATTTAGTAATAGTATGGTGATATTATTTAGTAACAGGATGGTGGTATTATTTAGTAACATTATGGCAGTATTATTTAGTAACATTATGGTGGTATTATATAGTAACAGTATGGTGGTATTATTTAGTAACAGGATGGTGGTATTATATAGTAATAGTATGGTGGTATTATATAGTAATAGTATGGTGATATTATTTAGTAACAGTATGGTGGTATTATTTAGTAACAGTATGGTGGTATTATTTAGTAACAGTATGGTGGTATTATTTAGTAACAGGATGGTGGTATTATTTAGTAACACGGTGGTATTATATAGTAACAGTATGGTGGTATTATATAGTAACAGTATGGTGGTATTATTTAGTAACAGGATGGTGGTATTATATAGTAATAGTATGGTGGTATTATATAGTAATAGTATGGTGGTATTATATAGTAACAGGATGGTGGTATTATTTAGTAACAGTATGGTGGTATTATTTAGTAACAGTATGGTGGTATTATTTAGTAACAGGATGGTGGTATTATTTAGTAACACGGTGGTATTATATAGTAACAGTATGGTGGTATTATTCAGTCACTATGTGGTGGTATTGTGTCCCTATTCTTTGGTGCACATCTCCAGTCACTGTCCATCACAAAGACATTATTAGAATTCATTGGGGAGCTGCAGTAAATATTGCTTATCGCCACTCTCTGGGCACAGTGGGTAGTGCAGTGGGTCATGTAATGGGTAACACAGTTATTGGTGTATAGAAGCTCTAATGAAACTCAGCTCTACTGGTCACTGTAAGAAACATTCCTGATGGACTCAAGGTGGTGTAGGAGGCATCCAAGGGCTCGGACCCATATTCATTGAGTTCATCTAAAAATAATCCCAAAAGATTCAGTTTCATTGGAAACTTTTGAGAAATTTGGGTCAAATTTGATGTATTATGAACTGGTTCAGCCATCTCTACCACTGAAGTACTCGCCCTCCATATTCAGTATCAGCCACTTACTTATGGTACCATTACCCCATCCCCCCCTCATCTCGATAGAATTATCTCCTCTTTACAGATTTCTGATCCCTCTGTATCCCGCTACATACACCCTATAGCTATATAGTGTACAGAGGCCGCCAGGAACATCCGATCAGAGCGGGGACCGATGCTGCGCCAGGACCAGAAATCCCCTTTAAGACTCCAGTCCCCTTACATCTCTCCTGTAGCAATGATGGCTAAAAGGAGTAACTCATGAATATTCGATGATATACGGGGTAGAATCATCAGCCTTAGAGAAGATAGCAATGTACTGCCATGTGCATACACATTCTGTATGTCTCCTCGCTGTATGAATGACTATGACCTCTAGGTCAGTAACATATGGTGCATTAAAGATTCATTATAACCATGTAGACACGTTACATTAGAATAACATGTAAGATTAGGAGCCCAAATGACTCGGCGTACTGCTAGTAGCGCTGCCAATTGTGCAAAGCCAAAACTGCAAAAACACCCAGGTCATTCTGCTATATTTTGAGAGGCTGGGATCACATCTGCTCCGGGTCCGTGTCAGGACCCACCAGGACAGATTCCATCAATAATCTCCTGTATGGAGGACTTTGGTTTCTAGTGAAATGATGGCGCCATAATGTCTACCCAATGGAAACCTTTATAGTCAAAGAGATCGGTTGAGCTCTGTTGGTGTCCAATAATGGACAGATCCGTCCTTAGCGTTCATTCCACTTTTCTGTATTTGTGGTGCAGGGGCAGATTTGGCCACAATGCATCCTACACACCAACGTGGGACACCAGAGATAAAGGGGGCCCCACAGCAGAGGGTTGCATTGCATTATGTCCTTTTCTTTAAATTGATCTCTACCTATTGGATTATTCCAACAGGTAGTGGCTTCACTCTCTCATCTCCGCTCCTGTCCAGGTTCCCATCCACTTTGGCCTTCAGGGGGTGCTGTATACTATGTACCAATGCTGAGCAACATCAGGATGTCACAGGAGTGGGGTTGGGTGAGTAAAGTATTGGCACTACCTACTGGAATGACCTAATGGCTAGTGGCCTAAAGTGTTAAGGGACAATATACTGTGTGAAGGTGAATAAAGAAGACAATATACTCTGTGGTGGCCAAAAAAAGGGTCACTATACTGTATGGTAGCCAAAAAAAATGGGGCTAAGGACAAAGGAAGGGGACAATATACTGTGCGGGGGCCAGAAAATGGGACATTGTACTGTGTATGGTGTAAGGCGAATAAAGGGGACAGTATTCTCTGTGGTGGCCAAAAAAATGTGGCCATATACTGTGGGGGAGGGGGAGGCCATTAAAAGGGGCAATATATTGTGTGGGGGCCAGTAAAAAGGAAAATATATTGTGGGGACTAGTAAAGGGGGTCCAGAAAAGGCAGATTTGGACTTGCAAATGGGGACAGTTCCTATAAAAAAAATGGTTGGGGTCCCACATAAATTAACTTCCTTGGGGCCCTTAAAATGAGAAGTCCTCTGTGCCGTAATGAAACAGAAAAACAGAATCTACAGATATCAATCCCATTTAATCCCACTCACAACATGTAACATCTGACCAATACGGTGAACTACCACGAAAGCTTGACGTGTCACATAGAAGGCAGCCTAAGGCCAGCATGTTCCGACCAAGGGTTCAGGAAAGCAGGACCTCTACCGTACCTGGTGGGACTTTGGTGGGGACATCACAATGGGGCACTAGAAAAAGATTGATAGGGTTCCAAGTCCACCGGACCATTTTCCAACCCCATCAACCACCCTCGGTGATCACTAAGTGCACCTAACATCCTCCAGTGGAAAAATAGAGCGAGCGGAAGCCATAGGACTCTACGGGGAGGCTTTTTTTCCACATGGATTCTGACGCGAATTCAGCGTCAAAACCAGAGTGGACCCTTGTACTGTAAGGTTTGTAGAGACCTTAGAACAGTTTCAATTCCAGTTCACGGGTGATAAACCCCCAAAGTTTTGGCTTTGGGTCGAACACAAAACTTTAGGAAAATTGAGGTTGAATCTGGTTCATTCCGAACCCACTTGCTACCCTAGTACCATCTTGTTATGGTGTAACCTTCCTGATACTACTTGTACATAATAGTATCTGCCATCTGCTGGGGTGTCACATGCCGGTGCCCCAGAGATATATACGGGTTCCCCTAGAGTCATCTACTGGATGTCCTACAGCTACACGTGCTTGGAGAATACGGCCTCGGGAGACAATCCACCGGTAGTGTCCTCCTAGATATCGCTCGCCATCTCCAGGTATCTCAGATCACACAACTCTTGTAGAAATGTTTCTCATCTATGCCCTCTGGTTTTTTTGACTTCTCTTGTGTTCCTTCTCTGGGCATGGAAGGGTTAAGAGCTAATGTTCTCATTTGCCTGTAATATTCGGACGCCTCATTAACATTGTGCAGACACAGGCCCCGCCGCTTGGGGCATTGTAATGAGGTCACTGCTGGCACACATCTGCTTGACGGACAGCGATGCAAACCGGTTTGGTCATGCAGAGTAGATAGTGAGAATTAATGTAAATTATGCCCTCCTGGGATAGTTACTTGTGCACTATGACCTGATGAACTTCCTGTATGAGGAGGGGGCGAGGGGGGCGCAAACCAAGGCAGACCTCAGATGAACTAGAACTGGCGACTGACTTTTACCTAATCTCTAATGATATCCCGTTTTCTGTTCTGTAAGTGAATACCGCAGTCTCTTCAAATATCTGATTGGCCAGGGGTTCAAGTGTTGGACCCCCCACCAATCTTCAATTGATGATCTATCCTGAGGATCATCCCTGGGCTATAAGGAACGCCCCCTTGACAGTATTCTTCCATAGCCTTGTAAGAAGTGGGGTCTTCCTGGGTCTCCTACCATACAGTCCCTTCTCATTCAGACGCTGACGCTGGATAGTACGGGGTGACACTGTTGTACCCTCGGACTGCAGGGCAGATGGAACTTGTTTGGATGTTAGTCGAGGTTCTTTATCCGCCATCCGCACAATCTTGCGTTGAAATCTCTGGTCAATGTTTCTTCTCCGTCCACATCTAGGGAGGTTAGCCACAGTGCCATGGGCTTTACACTTCTTGATGACACTGCACACGGTAGACACAGGAACATTCAGGGCTTTGGAGATGGACTTGTAGCCTTGAGATTGCTCACGCTTCCTCATAATTTTGCTTCTCAAGTCCTCAGACAGTTCTTTGGTCTTCTTTCTTTTCTCCATGCTCAATATGGTCACACAAGGACACAGGACAGAGGTGGAGTCAACTTTAATCCATTTCAACTGACTACAAGTGTGATTTAGTTATTGCCACCACCTGTTAGGTGCCTCAGGTAAGTAACAGGTGCTGTTAATTACACAAATTAGAGAAGCATCACATGATTTTTCAAACAGTGCCACCAATACTATTGACCACCCCCTTTTTTATGTTTGGTGTGGAATTATATCCAATTTGGCTCTTTGACAATTCTTTTTGTGGTTTTCCATTGAAGTCAAATTAAATGAAGATAATAATACCAAAGAATTTGTGATTGCAATCATTATCTGGAAGAAACGGAGTATTATCTGACAGAATTGCAGGGGTGCCAATACTTTTGGCCAGCACTGTAACTTGGTGCTTATCACCTCTACATACAGGATAGGTGTCTGACCGGTGGAACCCCAAATGGTCATAAGAAGTGGACTCACTTAGTCCCATTTGGTTGGAGAGATGGTTATACATGTAGGATCATAGATGAGTACAGTGCTCGCTCATTTCCGTCATCTAGATGGTGGCCAGATGTGACTGGTGAGGGGCCCACTGATAAGACACCTCTCACCATAGGTAATAAGTTGTTATTGTAGGACAACCCCTGTAAAGTAGAAAAGAGGTCATGTAGTGACTTCTGGCTCACCCTGTGTAGACCCCGCACCTCTGTCCTGAGGGTCACATCATTTCATCCTTTTCAGACGCGATGCATTTTCACCTTGCGATCCCCTCCCAACACTAAGCCGGAGATGTGAACACGATCATCATTTATTCACTGTACATTTCACACTCTCTCTTCGGCATTTTGACACTATTAGAACACGGAGCCCTAATTGTCTCAGGATTCTGTGTCTCTATCATCACACCGGGCTCTTTGTGTCTTGTAACATTAGCTAAGCCTGAGCAGCTTAGTGAGAGCTTGGAGGGTAAAATGGGGGTCACTCTGTGCTGTGGGTGCCCCAATTCTTCTGCTTTTACCACTTAACCCTTCATTGACCTCACGGCCACTGTTAGTACCGAATGTACATCTCAAGAGTCGTAAGGTCTCCAGTAAGATTCTTATCATCGGCAGACATGGATAGCCACAACCTGTACGAACAATAGTCAAGTGCCCTTATCAGAAGAGCCAACCACAAGTACAAGCCTCCTAGGTCTGATGGTGTGGTCAAACCCCCACCTGCATCATAGGTCCACCAATAATAGGATGGTCTTCTATGTTATATATGTCCTCCTGTCCACCACAATGGTCCATAATGGGATAGGCACTTGTACACTGATGTAGAAATACCCCTATGAGTGTCCAAGAGTCTTTGACTTGACCCCATTTTTTGTGTTCCCACCACCTCTTATAATTTTTAGTCATAGACACCACCCTCAGTGTTCACCCCATTCCTGCGATTGTTAGTATTACACAATACCTCTTGTGCTCACGTCAAACCAGATGAGTTAGAGTTAGGGTTGTATTTGGTCATATAGTAATCTACCTTAACTTGAACCACACTGCAACAAGAAATGCCAAGGTGAAGGATGTGTTAGTTGTGATGGACTGGCTGACATGCCTGGAGCCAAGACAACACAACCTACTGGATTCACATGAAGTGGACCCGACCCACCATGAGGCCTTTATGGAGAAGGGTGTGTAGTCACAATTGTGACCATTAGTATGCCCTCACTCGCAATAGAGACTTCTCCTAATGTGGACATTACCATACCTGTTGGTCAATGAGTTTCTTCAACCTATAGCTATTTCTTCTAGCCCCCGCATACTCATGCACACTGATCATTCTCAATACGGAGAGATTTCTCCACTGCCAGGCCACATTTTGTGACGTAATCTCTGAACAAAAGGTCATGGCATGTCGCAAACCTTCTTCCTCCCAACATCTATCATCATAGTAGAGGGATGTTGGACACCCACCATACACCTCAGACACCAGCCAATCCCACCAAACCTTCTTCCTCCAAGCATCTACCCTCATAGTAGAGGGATGTTGGACACCCACCATACACCTCAGACACCAGCCAATCCCAATAAACCTTCTTCCTTCTAACATCTACCATCATAGTAGAGGGATGTTGGTAACCCACCATACACCTCAGACACCAGCCAATCCCACCAAACCGTCTTCCTCCCAACATCTACCATCATAGTAGAGGGATGTTGGACACCCACCATACACTTCAGACACCAGCCAATCCCACCAAACCTTCTTCCTCCCAACATCTACCATCATAGTAGAGGGATGTTGGACACCCACCATACACCTCAGACACCAGCCAATCCCACCAAACCTTCTTCCTCCCAACATCTACCATCATAGTAGAGGTATGTTGGACACCCACCATACACCTCAGACACCAATCAATCCCACCAAAACTTGTTCCTCCAAACATCTACCATCATAGTAGAGGGATGTTGGCCACCCACCATACACCTCAGACACCAGCCAATCCCACCAAACCTTCTTCCTCCCAACATCTACCGTCATAGTAGAGGGATGTTGGACACCCACCATACACCTCAGACACCAGCCAATCCTACCAAACCTTCTTCCTCCCAACATCTACCATCATAGTAGAGGGATGTTGGACACCCACCATACACCTCAGACACCAGCCAATCCCACCAAACCTTCTTCCTCCCAACATCTACCATCATAGTAGAGGGATGTTGGACACCCACCATACACCTCAGACACCAGCCAATCCCACCAAACCTTCTTCCTCCCAACATCTACCATCATAGTAGAGGGATGTTGGACACCTACCATACACCTCAGACACCAGCCAATCCCACCAAACCTTCTTCCTCCCAACATCTACCGTCATAGTAGAGGGATGTTGGACACCCACCATACACCTCAGACACCAGCCAATCCTACCAAACCTTCTTCCTCCCAACATCTACCATCATAGTAGAGGGATGTTGGACACCCACCATACACCTCAGACACCAGCCAATCCCACCAAACCTTCTTCCTCCCAACATCTACCATCATAGTAGAGGGATGTTGGACACCCACCATACACCTCAGACACCAGCCAATCCCACCAAACCTTCTTCCTCCCAACATCTACCATCATAGTAGAGGGATGTTGGACACAAACCATTCACCTCAGAAACCAGCCAGTCCCACCAAAAATGGGAGAAAACATAAATCAATTTGGCAAAAATCCAGTTTTTTTTAATAATATTCCCATTGGCACACCATCATGGAACTGTAGATCTCCTTTGAGATGTAAAATCTGGGGTGCAGCTATAGAAGGTGGCAGTCACAAAAAGTATACCACTATCTTAAGTGGCACAAGGTAGATAGGGGCCCCATTACAGATTTCACATTGGGGCCAAAGAGCTTCAAGTTATACCTCTGTGTAAAATGGATCAGCTCCTGGAACTCCATTTAGTCACCACTTGTGCAATAAACTATTTTTGCCAAATGGTTTCATGGATAAAAGTCATTAATGCTATTATTTTGTTGTCTTGCAGGATAGCCCATGAAAATGCTTCCTAACTTCTTTGGTGCTCTTCAGGAAACAAGAAACAACGTGCACCTGTACCCCACAATCTCATACCCCACAATCTCGTAAATGAAACAATGCACCCACTAGTCCAAGGATTATGGCTAGTAGGGTTCTTAGTATTGACATGAGGACCACAATTACATCATGATGGAAAAGGTTTGCACTGATGTCCATGATGGCCTGAAGTTCATCATTCTTGCTCTTGCTTGACAAAATATTAATCAAGAACTAAATGGAATTTATGGATGATAACCAAGGATTCTTGGATCCCACATTGGATACAATACATGGATAAGATGATCTGGATACATTTCATGGACAAGGTTCATGGATAACATGGAACGTGGTATAATATCATGGAAAGTTCTGATTATGGATACTATGTAATACAGTAAGGTTTTTGGGCAACACAACATGGTGGATGAGGTCCATGGAACATACCGTACACAGGATAATAAGATATATTCAGCAAGTTCATGGAATATATTTAACGTCATGGTTCAAAAACATCTTGGAAAATCTGACAAATATGGATAAAGCTTTTGGATAATACATAATGGATATAACCCATGGGTAATATGGCGTAATGGATAAAATATATGTACAAATACAATGATGGATCATGGTTCTAGGATCTAGATGAGAAGCCCATGAATAGGAGTACCTGATGGGCAAGTTCTTGGGCTGTAAATCAAAAATGGTAACAGCCAGTGGATAGTAGGAGACTGGACCCCGCTATGGAAGTTACTACAGAAGTTTCTACATCATATCATACAGATGATAAATTTCATGGGTGAAATGCAAATCAAAGTTAATGGTTATGTCACATCATGGAGTCTACAATGCAATGATGATTAATTACTCCAGTGGATTTGTTATTAGACATTATTGGCCATGGTGGATATCACTTATTAGATCATGGTCATGGTTGGCATGAGTTGGTTATGACTTTTTATCTCACGACCATTGTCTGAATAACTTATGAGGTCAAGGCCCTTATCAGCATGAGTTACAAGCTTATGGTCATAGTGGATATTACTTATTAGCTCATGGTTATGGCCATTAAGACACTTTGGAGCTCATGGTCATGGTTGTGATAACTTATGAGCTCATGGTCATGGTGGGGTGGGTATGACTTATTACCTCCTGGTCATGGTCAGTGAGGCTTATAAGCTCATGGCCATGGTGAGTATGACTACTTAGCTCATGGTGAGTATGACTACTTAGCTCATGGTGGGTATGACTAATTAGCCCATGGTGGGTATGACTACTTTGCCCATGGTGAGTATGACTACTTAGCTCACGGTGAGTATGACTACTTAGCTCATGGTGAGTATGACTACTTAGCCCATGTTGGGTATGACTACTTTGCCCATGGTGGGTATGATTACTGTGCCCAAGGTGAGTATGACTACTTAGCTCATGGTGGGTATGACTACTTTGCCCATGGTGGATATGACTACTTAGCCATTGGTGAGTATGACTACTTAGCTCATGGTGGATATGACTACTTTGCCCATGGTATGTATGACTACTTTGCCCATGGTGGGTATGACTACTGTGCCCAAGGTGAGTATGACTACTTAGCTCATGGTGGATATGACTACTTAGCCATTGGTGAGTATGACTACTTAGCTCATGGTGGGTATGACTACTTAGCCCATGGTGGATATGACTACTTAGCCATTGGTGAGTATGACTACTTAGCTCATGGTGGGTATGACTACTTAGCCCATGGTGGGTATGACTACTTAGCTCATGGTGAGTATGACTAATTAGCCCATGGTGGGTATGACTACTTAGCTCATGGTGGGTATGACTACTTTGCCCATGGTGGGTATGACTACTTTGCCCATGGTGGGTATGACTACTTTGCCCATGGTGGGTATGACTACTTTGCCCATGGTGGGTATGACTACTTTGCCCATGGTGGGTATGACTACTTTGCCCATGGTGAGTATGACTCATGGTTATAGTCAGTATGACTTATCAGTTCTTGGACATGGTCATGGTCAGTTTGGCTTACCAGCTTATTGTCATGATGGATATGACTTATTAGTTTATGGTGCTGGTGCGTATGACTTTTAAGCTCACGTTCATGATGGTTATTACTTATTCGATCATGGTGGATTTGACATATTAGTTCATGTTCAGTATAACTTACTAGCTCATGTCATGGTGGGTATGACTTATTAGCTCATAGTAATGGTTAGTATGACTTATTAGATCATGGCCATGATCTGTGTGACTTATTAGGTCATGGTTATAGTTGGTATAACTTATTAGCACATGGTCACTGTGGGTATGACCTATGAGCTCATGGTTAGTATAACATTGACTTATTAGCTTATAGTCAAGGTGGAGATGACTTATTAGCTCATGGTTGTGGAGGATATGATTTATTAGCTTATGGGTCATGGCCAGTGTAACTTATTAGCTCCGAGGCAGTAGGATTTATTAGCTCATGGTCACAGTGGGTAGGACTTACTAGGCCATGGGTCATAGTTAGTAGGGCATATTAACTCTTGGGCAGTCTGACTTTATTAGCTCATGGTCATGATGGGTATGGCTCATTAAATGAATGTTGTGGATACCACTTAATAAATCAAATGAATAATATTGTTTCCAGTTCAGACAGTATGGAACCTGTGTTCACTTATGGAATCCCATGACATGTTGGATATAATTCATGGATAGCAAGACAAGAAGATCGTGAATAATAACATGATCCTACCAGCACTGTAAGAAGATGTCATGGATGAAGACTACAGATGATACCACATGATGGATAAAGTCTGTGATTGGCAAGAGCCGAGGGCAGATTTAAGAAAATTGTGGTTGCAACAGAAAATTCCTCGAAATCTTGTCATGTGGACTTGAGTGGCTCCATTGACCTCTCTATAAGGGGTGACTAACAATTGGCCAAATCTTCTAACAGAGTAACGTTGTTGATACATTTCATTACAATGCTTGTACTGATCCCACATTTTAGATTGTATTACACCCAGAGCTGCATTCAAAATTCTGCTAGTTGTGTATTACAAACAGTCAACAAGCCTGTATATAGACAAGTACCTAACAGTGAAGCTGATTCCCTATACAATAAGGACATTTAGAAGACAAATCTCCAGACCAAGCTCTGTGCAGGCACTGAGCCAGGAAGGAACGCTGGGAGATCTCAGCTCTGTGGCTATTAAAATGGTGAATTCAGCTCTGACGTCTGTTCAATGGGGATAAGCACATGAAAAGCAAACAATACATTGAGATGACGTGTTATAATGGTTAGTGATGGGCGAACCTTGACTATCCTCACCTCTCTAGGGCTCTGCCATGGTGTCCACTCCTCATCCTGGCATCTCCCAGACTCTTCTGGCCTCCTGGGCTACAGTGATCCTTAATGGGCCACCAGATGCCACGACAGGGCCCCAGAGCAGTGAAGGAAGGTGAATATCAATGTTTATTATGTTTCTGCCCCTCCCCTGGGCCTCTGCTTACTCTGGGGTCCAAAGAAACCTCACAATATAACAATGATTAATGGAGAGTGAACCTCAAAAAAATCTCAGGTTTGTCCAAATCTGACATTTTTGGAAAACCCATATCAAACTGGTTCACTCATCTCTAGTAATAACTAACATGTGCGTTAATGTACTTAGAGTATATATGTGAGCAGCACCCCCTGCTGGAGATAAATATATGGAGGAGCACGTCCATCTGGTGCACTGTCCACTGTCATGGTTTAACCCTCAATCCGCTGTAGTACATAGAGTTACGGGACACTATTCGTATGCAAAGTTTATCGAGACTGTCCCCAATGTCACCAGCAGAGAAGGCGATGACGATATGTCCTCAAGTGGCTCCGTAACCAAATGTTGACCTCTACACGTCAAGTATTGCAAGAACCCACATGTGGACGACATTGGGCAGACAATGAGACTTACTCAAAACTTATCATTATGTTTTGGAAGCCTCGATGCAGTTACATTGTCTAACTGGAAGGGGGCGCAACTGACCCCACCAAATTTCACAACAGCGGTCCCACTCCTTTGTCTGAATGGAGTGTCAGGTGAACTCTACGTGTCACCGCTCTATTCATTCTATGAGACTGATGGAGAAAGTTTTATATCCAGTAGTCCCATAGAAGTGAATGGAGAAGCTGCGCATGCGCTGCCAACCACTCCATTCACACAGTACAAGGGACACCAATTCACATAATAAATGGGTGTCTAATACAAGTGAAAAGATCACCTGTGTATACACGGCCAACAACCCCATACAGAAAGGGTATAAGGAACCCCCATGCTCCTGATCAGGGGGGTCTAGTAGAAGTGAATGAAGCAGCTGCGCATGCACAGCCAGCCAATCCATTAAGATGGTTTACAAGGGAACTACATTGTCATTGCCCCATAGAAGTGAATGTAGTGGTTGTACATGTGTGGCCAACCACTCCATTCAGACCGGGTGCAAGAAATCCCCATTCTTATGGTCAGAAAAGGTAAATGGAGAGATTATAAGGGACACCCATTCTTATGATCAGTGGAGGTGAATGGAGCAATTGTGGATACATGGGCAACCACTCCATTCACATGTGGTACAAAGGACCCCCACTCCCATAATCACTGGGAGCAGCGACACTTGCATGACCAACCACTCCATTCAGACGGGGTACAAGAAACTCCCATTCTTATGATCGGTGGGTCCCATAGAAGTGAAAGTAGTGAATGGAGACGCTGCACATGATTGGCCAACAACTCCATTCCAAGGGGTGACAAAGGACCCCCATACTCATGATCAGAACGCCCCAAGTCTAGTACTTGTAGACATGATAAAAACTCATTCTTATGATCGTTGGGTGTCCCATAGAAGTTCATGGAGAAGCTGGTCATGTGCGCCCAGCCACCCCAATTCAGACGAGGTACAAAGGACCCCAATTCTTATGATGAGTGTGTGTTACATAGAAGTGAAGGGCGCATCTGCTCATGCACGGCCACTCCATTCAAGTGGGGTACAAAGGGCACATATTCTCAATATTCTTGGGGTCCCAGCGAAGTGAACGGAGTGGTTGTACATGTGCGGCCAACCAATTCTTTGTCATGATCCCTTTGTGTCCCATAGAAGTGAATGGGGCACCTGCACAGCCAGTCACTAACCTTGAGAATGGGTACAAAAGACCCCCATTTTCATGATCAGTGGGTGTCACATAGAAGTGTATGCAGACAAAGATCACTTTCAGGCAGGGTACAAGTAACTCCCATTCTCTGGATTGTAGAAGTAAATGGAGCGTCTGCGCATGCGTGACCGACCACTCCATGTATGTAGAGTACACAGAACACCCATTATCATGATTAGTGATCATAGCAGTGTATGGAGAGGCTGTGCATGAACGGGGTACGAAGGAAAGCCACCCAAAACGTGTGTGTTCGTCGGCTATGATAATGTCAGTCCTCATTAAGTTTTGACTGACATAACACAGGTGACACAACGCAGCATCGCACCGCCTCCATGTGAATAGTGACAAAGAATAAACTTGGGCAAAACTTCAGTCACTTGTGTGGTTCAGTCTCGGGGTCATGTCAGCTTAGCGTATGACGCACAAACACAGACATGTTTCATACAGCTGAGGGGCTGCTACTGTGTGTTACTGAAGGTAAGTACTATAGGGCTGCGGTATTTTATACTGCATCACAAACTTAAAACATAAATCCAGTCTCAAGATGGAGAAAAGACTATTAAAGGGATCCTGTCATTAAAATTGTATTTTGTCTGCCTACCATGTCGGAATAGCCTTAAGAAAGTCTATTCTTCTCCAACCTTTAGATGTCTTCTCCATGCCGCCGTTCGGTATAAATCCCGGTTTTCGTTAGTACGCAAGTGAGTTCTCTCGCAGCACTGGGGGCGGACCCCAGCACTCAAACAGCACTGAGGGCGTCCCCAATGCTGCCAGAGCACTCTCCAGCGTCGCCTCCATCTTCATCTGGAACTGCCTCTCTTCGCGTCTTCTTCCAAAGCTGCGTTCAAACTTCTAGGCCTCGGGCCTTGGGCAAAGCCAACTGCGCATGCCCGCCGGCCACAAGAAAATGGCCGATTACACAGTAAGTGTAAGCCGCCATTTTCTTGTGACTGGTGGGCATGCACAGTTTGAACCCAGCGCTGGAAGAAGACATGAAGAGAGGCCGTTCCAGACAAAGATGGAAGTGGCGCTGGAGAGTTCTCTTGGGGACGCCCTCAGTGCTGTTTGAGCGCTGGGGCCCGCCCCCAGTGCTGCAAGATAACTCATTTGCATACCAACAAAAACCCAGATTTCTACCAAACGGCGGCGCAGAGAAGACATCTAAAGATAGGAGAAGAATAGACTTTCTTAAGGCTATTCCGACATGGTAAGCAGAAAAAATACAATTTTAACAATAGGATCCCTTTAAAGGGGTGCTCCTACCTTAGTCTACAACCTCACCCTTCTTGGCACATTTGCTGAAGGCCGCTGCAGCCAGTCAGTGCATGCGCGGAGAAGAGACTGTGCCAGACATTTAGGGGCTACCCTGTGAGTGAGCTGGGACTACGTTTTTAAAGGGGTTCTCCATGAAGTCCCATCATACAGTCCTGCTCCCCTTTCCCTTGTAGGCCAGAACTCACTGGACCAGAAGTGGAGAGACTCATGTGACCGCTGTGATAAGTGACGTCATCGGTGATGTCATCAGTTTCTCCCCAGTGACTACCAAGGACAGTGATGGGTCTCTGCGGTCATGTTAGCAGCTCCACTACCAGTCCACTGAGCCCTGGCACTGAATGGACATAAGGCCGAGACTGTACAAAGGGGCGCCATCGATCGGGGAGACGTTTCGTTATTTTAAACCCACCCAGTCTGCCCCTGGACAACCACTTTAAGCTTAAAGGGGTGGCTAAGATTGGAAAAACATAGCTGTTGTCTTCCAAAATCAGTGCCCCCCCTATGCACAGGTTGTACCTGGTATTGCACCTCCTCCTATTGACCCTACTGTATAAGATAAGATGGAGGAATGATACCTGCACGGTGTATGTTGGATTCCATGATATTACGGGACACAGTGAGGCGCCCTCTTCAGGAGTCGCGAGGTCCGGCGCTGGGGGGTAGTTTGCTGCAGGTTGTTATTCAGGGCTGATCCCTTGCCATTTCCATGGAGGTGAAGTCTTGGCATTTGAGTGACAGGAGGAAGCAGCCGTATGAAAGCTCGTCTGACTGCGACTAAAAATAGCCGCCGTTTCCATGTGGAGCCTCGAACGGGCTGGGAAAATCCTGTAAGCTGACCTAAATCTGCTGTACGTTACTGAGAGGCTTCATGTATATAGAGCAGACTCTAGGAGGAGACGAAGACAAGACATGGCGGACGCCTTCCCGGGAAACCGCTCCAAATCGCCAATAAAAATCCAGGGTTGGCTTGAAGAGTTGGTCCTCTTTGCACGAATAGGTATATACCTCCATCCACAAGTATATACACTGTACTGCTCGGCGGTGCACCATTGCCCCATTGAGTCTTTAAAGAAACTTGATGTATTGGTCAATAAAAGTGCAAAAACTTAAAATTGTATTTAAGTAACTATAGAAACATCTTCCTACAATATGAAAGCAGCAAATGCCAAAATGTGGTCCAGCTCATGACTTGTGGCCATGTACAGTGATGTGACTAAACAGGATATAGTCCTCAGTGATGTCACCATAGAGGTTACAGTGCTCCAGAATACAGCCTGCAGCTCTCTATGATGTCACTATACAGGCTACAATCCTCTGTGATGTCACTATACAAGTTATAGTCTTCTGTGATGTTACTATACAGTCTACAGTCCTCAGTATACAGTCCACAGTCCTCTATGATGTCACTATACAGGCTAGAATCCTCTGTGATGTCACTATACACGCTAGAATCCTCTGTGATGTCACTACACAGGCTACAAACCTCTGTGATGTCACTATACAAGTTATAGTCTTCTGTGATGTTACTATACAGTCTACAGTCCTCAGTATACAGGCTACAATCCTCGGTGATGTCACTATACAGGCTAGAATCCTCTGTGATGTCACTATACAGGCTACAATCCTCTGTGATGTCACTATACAGGTTAGAATCCTCTGTGATGTCACTATACAGTCTAGAATCCTCTGTGATGTCACTATACAGGTTAGAATCCTCTGTGATGTCACTATACAAGTTATAGTCTTCTGTGATGTCACTATACAGTCCACAGTCCTCTGTGATGTCACTATACAGTCTAGAATCCTCTGTGATGTCACTATACAGGCTACAATCCTCTGTGATGTCACTATACAGGTTAGAATCCTCTGTGATGTCACTATATAGTCTAGAATCCTCTGTGATGTCACTATACAGGTTAGAATCCTCTGTGATGTCACTATACAGTCTAGAATCCTCTGTGATGTCACTATACAGGCTACAATCCTCTGTGATGTCACTATACACGCTAGAATCCTCTGTGATGTCACTATACAGGCTACAGTCCTCTGTGATGTCACTATACAGTCTAGAATCCTCTGTGATGTCACTATACAGCCTACAGTCCTCTGTGATGTCACTATACAGCCTACAATTCTCTGTGATGTCACTATACAGGTTATAGTCTTCTGTGATGTCACTATACAGTCCACAGTCCTCTGTGATGTCACTATACAGTCTAGAATCCTCTGTGATGTCACTATACAGGCTACAATCCTCTGTGATGTCACTATACAGGTTAGAATCCTCTGTGATGTCACTATATAGTCTAGAATCCTCTGTGATGTCACTATACAGGTTAGAATCCTCTGTGATGTCACTATACAGTCTAGAATCCTCTGTGATGTCACTATACAGCCTACAATTCTCTGTGATGTCACTATACAGGTTATAGTCTTCTGTGATGTCACTATACAAGTTATAGTCTTCTTTTTTTTTTTTATAAATCATATTTTTATTTTATTATTAGAGATGAGCGAACAGTGTTCTATCGAACTCATGTTCGATCGGATATTAGGCTGTTCGGCATGTTCGAATCGAATCGAACACCGCGTGGTAAAGTGCGCCATTACTCGATTCCCCTCCCACCTTCCCTGGCACCTTTTTTGCTCCAATAACAGCGCAGGGGAGGTGGGACAGGAACTACGACACCGGTGACGTTGAGAAAAGTAGGCAAAACCCATTGGCTGCCGAAAACATGTGACCTCTGATTTAAAAGAACAGCGCCGCCCAGCTTCGCGTCATTCTGAGCTTGCAATTCACCGGGGACGGAGGTTTCCGTCCAGTTAGCTAGGGCTTAGATTCTGGGTAGGCAGGGACAGGCTAGGATAGGAAGGAGAAGACAACCAACAGCTCTTGTAAGAGCTAAATTCCAGGGAGAAGCTTGTCAGTGTAACGTGGCACTGACGGGCTCAATCGCCGCAACCCAGCTTTCCCAGGATCCTGAATGGAACACACTGACAGTGTATTCCCGTATACCCCATATATACACCCCAAATCCCCGTTCCAACGGTGTGCCCCCCCACCTTCACCTCAGAAATACCCTGCAAGTCCCCTAGCAATAGAATTGGGGCTATATACACCCACAATTTTTGCTACTGGTATACAGTGCCATTGTCTGACTGGGAATTCAAAGAATATATTGGGGTGACGTGCACCCACAATTTTTACTACTGGTATATAGTGCCATTGTCTCACTGGGAATTCAAAGAATATATTGGGGTTATGTGCACCCACAATTTTTGCTACTGCTATACAGTGCCATTGTCTCACTGGGAATTCAAAGAATATATGGGGGTTATGTGCACCCACAATTTTTACTACTGGTATATAGTGCCATTGTCTCACTGGGAATTCAAAGAATATATTGGGGTTATGTGCACCCACAATTTTTACTACTGGTATACAGTGCCATTGTCTGACTGGGAATTCAAAGAATATATGGGGGTTATGTGCACCCACAATTTTTACTACTGGTATACAGTGCCATTGTCTCACTGGGAATTCAAAGAATATATGGGGGTTATGTGCACCCACAATTTTTAATACTGGTATACAGTGCCATTGTCTGACTGGGAATTCAAAGAATATATGGGGGTTACGTGCACCCACAATTTTTAATACTGCTATACAGTTCCATTGTCTCACTGGGAATTCAAAGAATATATGGGGGTTATGTGCACCCACAATTTTTAATACTGGTATACAGTGCCATTGTCTCACTGGGAATTCAAAGAATATATGGGGGTTATGTGCACCCACAATTTTTAATACTGGTATACAGTGCCATTGTCTGACTGGGAATTCAAAGAATATATGGGGGTTATGTGCACCCACAATTTTTACTACTGGTATACAGTGCCATTGTCTGACTGGGAATTCAAAGAATATATTGGGGTGACGTGCACCCACAATTTTTGCTACTGCTATACAGTGCCATTGTCTGACTGGGAATTCAAAGAATATATGGGGGTTATGTGCACCCACAATTTTTAATACTGGTATACAGTGCCATTGTCTCACTGGGAATTCCACAAATAATTTGGGGATTCATTCACCCTACATCTCAGGCTCTTGCCATATTCACCCAGGTTGTCAGTGCTGCACCAGCTCGTTCCCAGACAGCTCGGCCCGAAAAACACGTTACCTATATAGAGGATTTGGACAATGAAGACAACATGTTCTAAATCTAATGTCTGCACCTTCTCCAGAATTAAAATAAAGGCAGCGTTTAACTTTCAAATAGCACTGCACAAAGGAAGAGCTTATCAGCTTGTCTCATGACATGCTACTGAAAAGTTTCATTTGTGTATCTTAATGTAAATATAGTTGTATAAGCTTTTTGGGTTTTAGGCACTGCCAAGTTATTTATTACCACCCGCTCCCTTATAATGATGATGACGCCAAAGTCACTGTGGGTGTTCAGAGCTCACAGCTTTGGGTGACATTTGTCTTGCTCTCTGTCGGTACCAGCTGTCTTTTTGGATACCGTAGTTATGTTGACTTTATTAACAGCTATAGAAGCTTTAGCCAGGTTGTGACGGTGTGTAACCCTAACAACACTAAGTGGGATACACATTAATAGTCAGTCTATGTACGCTAAACGTATCACTGAAGTAATTTTTTTTCCCTCTCCCCTAATATAAGAAAGGAACAGACATTAGACCTAGACCGGGGTTCGAGGCTTGAAAAAATCCAGTATTATTTGTTCTTCATGATGTGAAATATGTGTTGAAAAGCAACCCAAGATGAAGTCAGCCATGTGTGCCAGTGTGTTACTTGGCATGCCTTTGCTGGCCCCAACTGTAAGGGTCACTCTCCATTTCCTCCATTTTCCACTCCCCTTCACACCATTTGTGGTGAAGCAATGGGATGCACTGAAGTGCACCCTCTAGCCTCGTGTGGGATAGGGACATCAGATGCCACTCCAACCCCCTCGTCTTCCTCCGCCAGCCAACGGTGCGAAGATGAGAGGAGTGTGCTCTGAATGTTTTCTGCCTAGCAGAGGCTAGTTCTCACTTACGAAAATGGCCCCACTTTGACCTGTATATCAGGCACAATGGTGTAGGTTTCAAAGAAACATGGCACCAACAAGTTGGAAAACGTGGGCCATGCGTGGACCGTGTTTGAGTCTGGCAAGCTCCAGATCTGCTACCAGGTTCCAGCCATTATCACAGGCGCAAAAATGCCAGGCCCCAGGTGTAGCAGGGAAAAAAAATGCCATCTCAGCCAGGATGGCATCCCTGACCTCGGAGGCACTGTGCTGTCTGTCCCCCAAGCTGATCAGTTTCAGCACGGCCTGCTGACATCTCCCCATGCCAGTGTTACAGTGTTTTCCGCTAGTAGCTGGGGTGGAGGTTGCAGCTTCGTAGGGTTTCAGTCTACTCCTGCCATGAATTTTGGCCTGGGAGAGGAGATAGGCCACCCCAGTTTGCACCCGGGGAACAGACTCCACCACATTCACCCTGCCTGTCATTAAAGATAAGCACTGCAGCATCCCTGACCACAGGCGCTTGTCCATGTGTCGGTGGTCAAGTGGACCTTGCAGCAAAGCGCAGAGCTCTGGGCCCGACTGATGTTATGGGACACATGCAGGCGCAAGGCAGAGACAGCACACCAAGAGAAGTAGTAACGGCTAGGCCCAGCATAGGGAGGTGCCCCAGCTGCCATCTGCTGACGGAAGGCCTGGGTCTCCAGAAGCATAAACAAACACCAACATCTCCAGGGCCAGCAGTTTATCGATGAGGCTGTTACAGGCTTGGGCATGGGGGTGGGTTGTATTGTACTTCTGCCTGCAATGAAAAGCTTGGGAAATGTGGAGTGGCTGGGAAGAGGCGCATGATGGTGCAGGCCAAAAGGACGCATGAGGGTGAACTCCCCAATGTGTCAGAGATAGGTGTGTAGGTGTCCTTGCATCATATACTTGCACCATATTTGGCTTTGGAAGTTAATTTTGTGCCAAAAAGTGGTTAAGACAGCGATCCCTCAGCTACTCCCGTTACACTGTCTATTGAAGTTACCATCTGTGGAAGTGGACCACCATTTCTAAGATCCCAAAGGAAGCAGGCAAGAGATGTGCAGTTCAGAAAAAAAGATGAGAAAATAAGTTTAGGCTGTAGAGCACAGAGGGATCGGAGAGGACAGAGCTGGTGTCGGCCAGGTATTCCCACAACATGCGCCTATACTTGTCCCTCCTGGTGACACTAGGCCCCTGAGTGGCAGTAATTTGTCCAGGGGGGCCATTAACGTGTTCCAGACCTAGGAATAAGTCTTCCAACAGGGTAGAGTTTTGCATGCCTTTGCTTCTACCCACTGTTTTTGCTGCTTAGCTTCCCTCCACATCTACTCTGCTTTCACCCCTAAACATCACCCCAGTTTATGCCTTTGCTTCTACCCAGGTTTTTTGTTGATTTAGCTTCCCTCTACATCTACACTGCTTTAGCCCCTAGACATCACCCCTGTCCATGTGGGGTCGGTGGCCTCGTCATCCACCAACTCCTCTTCCAATTGCGCACTGCCCCCTTACTGCAAACCGCACATGACCACAGCTTGCCTTGATGGCAACTGTGTCTCATGATCCCCACTTAGGTCCAGACAAGTCGGTGGCGGGTCCAAAACCCCAAAATTGGAAGGAAATGGCAGATGCTGCAGTATTTCTAACACCTGTTCCTGGTGCTCAGGCCTGGTCTGTGTTGTACCCTGCACCCTGCTTAACGCATCTGCCATATCCGAAGTTGTGCTGAGCGCATGCTAATGTTTCGTGTCCAGTGCAATGGATGGGATGGGATTTCACATAAGTCTGCCACCCATGGCCACTCATGGTTGAGCAACTGAGGGAGTTGACTTTGACGAACCCGAGGGTTTTGGAGTTGGAACTACATCAAAGGTCTGTGCTGCTCACACACTCTGCTCAACAGATGATATGTTTAGTGCCAGCAGTGTGGATACGTCGCACAACAGCCGTTGTTCCAGCAGGTACAGGCGTTGTAGGAGTGCATAGAGGCTAGCAGCGGCAACTATACACTTTAAAAACTATCCGCACAAGCGCCACACTTTCACCAGTAGCTCAGGAACATTGGGGTACCTTTTTCAAAAGATTAGCAGCAATGAGTTAAAAACGTGGCCCAGGCATGGAATATGTTGCAGGCTGCCAAGCTACAGAGCCAATCCCAGGTTACGGCCATTATCACACATGACAACATGCCTGGGCCCAGGTGCAGTGGCAAAAACCACATTGCCGTCTCATCGAGGATGGCATGACTCACTTTGTAGGCAGTGTGCTGTCTGGCCCCCAAGCTGATGAGCTTCAGCACGGCCCGCTGACGTCTCCCCACACCAGTGTTGCAGCGTTTCCAGCTCGTAGCTGGGGTCAATTTAACAGCGGAGGAGGGTGGTGTTTCATCCCTCCTCCCAGGAATGTTGTGTGGGGAGACAAGTCAGGCCACCACATTTTGCGACCCGGTCCACGCCTCAACTACATTCAACCACTGTGCCCAAATTGAAAGGTAGCGTCCCTGTCCGCATGCACTTGTCCATTCGTAACTGGTCACATGGAACTTTAGGGCTAAGCGCTGAATTTAGGGACCGCCTCATGTTTGGGGGAAAGTGCTGGTGTGGACGGCACAGTGCGGTGGCGCAGTAGACACTCTGCCCAAAAAGGGCAGAGTGTCCCCCAGCCGGGATTCCAACATCTCCTGGGCCAGATTTCTTGAGATGAGGCCGTTGAAGCCTTGGGCATGTGGGTGGGTTGCGCTGTACTTTAGCATGAAATGAAAGGCTTGGGAGATGGGGAGTTGCTGGGAAGAGGCGCATGATGGCGCGGGCAAAAGGAGAAATGGCAGGAAAAGGTGAGGATAAGGGTGAACTCCCCAAAGTGTCAGAGGCAGATGTGGAGGTGTCCTGGCTCCTGGTCTGGACTGCAGCGCCAGCCCTGTCAACAGTGGAAGAGGCAGTGGCCGCCAGGCCAAACGACGATTATCCTGCGCTTGCTCTCACCCACTGAGCCCAGGGCTTGCCTTCCAAATGATGGCACCCGCAAGAGGTGGTGAGATTCCTCTCCGCAGATCTCCAAACCATCTTGGACTTGCAAATTGCACTAAATTTGTCATGTAACTGACATGTATATGATGAGTCTATCCATTGTCTGTTCATTTTGGTGAAAGTCAGCCTGTCAGCTGACAGACAGCTGTGCTTGTCAGTGATGATGTCACCGGCTGCTTGTACCCCCAGTTTTTGCTGCTTAGCTTGCCTCCACATCCACACTGCTTTTGCCCCTACACATCACCCCTATCCATGCCTGTGCCTCTAGCCATAAGTCTGCCACCCATGGAAACTCATGGTGCAGAAAGTGAGGGAGCTGACTCTGAGGAACCCTTGGGTTTTGTAGCTGGTACTCCATCAAAGGTCTCTGCTGCTCACACACCCTGCTGAACATACGGTATCTAGGGTTAGAGCGTGTGGTGACCTCGCACAACAGTAGGTGCTTCAGGCAGATGTAGGCCTTGCTGGAGTGTATTGCGGCTAGCTCCAGGTACTGTAGACTTGGGAAAGTGGGTGTCCAAGTGCCGCACTTTCACCCTTAGCTCAGCTAATTTGGGGTATGTTTTTAAAAATCATTGCACCACTACATTGAACATGTGGGCCAGGCATGGAACGTGTTGGAGGCTGGCAAGCTCCAGAGCCCTCCAACAAGCTAAAAAACCTGGCCCCAGGGGCAGCGGGGATAAACAAATTGCCATCTCATCCAGGATGGCATCCCTGACCTCAGAGGCAGTGTGCTGTCCGTCTCCCAAGCTGATGAGCTTCAGCCCAGCCTGCTGACGTCTCCCCACACCAGTGTTGCAGCGTTTTCAGCTCGTAGCTGGGGTAAATCTAACAGCGGAGGAGGAGGAGGGTGGTGTTTCAGCCCTCCTCCCAGGAATGTTTTGTGGGGAAACAAGTCAGGAAAATTCTTGAAACGGGAGAGTTTTGCATCTTTGCCCTTGCTGCCTATGGACATCCCTTTGCCTCTAGCCACCATTTTCCCTGCTTTGCTTGCCTCCACATCCACACTGCTTTTGCCCCTAGACATCACCCCAGTCCATGCCTTAGCTTGTACCCCCAGTTTTTCCTGCTTAGCTTGCCTCCACATCCACACTGCTTTTGCCCCTAGACATCACCCCAGTCCATGCCTTAGCTTGTACCCCCAGTTTTTCCTGCTTAGCTTGCCTCCACATCCACACTGCTTTTGCCCCTAGACATCACCCCAGTCCATGCCTTAGCTTGTACCCCCAGTTTTTCCTGCTTAGCTTGCCTCCACATCCACACTGCTTTTGCCCCTAGACATCACCCCAGTCCATGCCTTAGCTTGTATCCCCAGTTTTTCCTGCTTAGCTTGCCTCCACATCCACACTGCTTTTGCCCCTAGACATCACCCCAGTCCATGCCTTAGCTTGTACCCCCAGTTTTTCCTGCTTAGCTTGCCTCCACATCCACACTGCTTTTGCCCCTAGACATCATCCCTATCCATGCCTCTTCCCCTAGCCATAACTCTGCCACCCCTGGAAACTCATGGTGCAGAAACTTTGGTTGCTGACTTTGAGGAACCCTTGGGTTTTGTAGATGGAACTCCATCAAAGGTCTCTGCTGCTCACACACTCTGCTCAAGATATGGTATTGTAGGGTTTCAGCGTGTGTGAATGACGGACAACAGCCTGTGTTTGGACAGATGTAGGCCTTGCTAGAGTGTTTTTAGGCTAGCAGCGACTCCTGTGCACTTGCAAAAGTGGGCGCACAAGCGCCGCATTTTCAACAGTAGCTTCGGTACATTTGGGTATGTTTTTAAAAAACTTTGCACCACTAGGTTAGACGTGGGCCAAACATGGAACGTGTTGGAGGCTGGCAAGCTCCAGAGCCGCTACCAGGTTCCAGCCATTATCACAGGCGTAAAAATGCCAGGCCCCAGGTGTAGCAGGGAAAAAAAAATGCCATCTCAGCCAGGATGGCATCCCTGACCTCGGAGGCACTGTGCTGTCTGTCCCCCAAGCTGATGAGCTTCAGCACCGCCTGCTGACGTCTCCCCACACCAGTGTTTTAGCGTTTGCCGCTAGTAGCTGTGGTGGAGGTTGCAGCGTCGTAGGGTTTCAGTCTACTCCTGCCATGAATTTTGGCCTGGGAGAGGAGATAGGCCACCCCAGTTTGCACCCGGGGAACAGACTCCACCACATTCACCCTGCCTGTCATTAAAGATAAGCACTGCAGCATCCCTGACCACAGGCGCTTGTCCAAGTGTCGGTGGTCAAGTGGACCTTGCAGCAAAGCGCGGAACTAAGGGCCCACCTGATGTTGAGTGACACGTGCTGGTGCAAGGCGGGGACGCCACACCGGGAGAAGTTGAGACGGCTAGGGACGGCATAGTGAGGTGCCACAGTTGCCATCAGGTCCGGGAAGGCGGGAGTTTCAACAAGCCGGAACGCCAACCTCTCCTGGGCCAGCAGTTTAGCGATGTTGGTGTTCTAGGCTTGCGTGGGTGGGTGGTTAGCGGTGTATTTCTGCCGGCGCTCCAATGTCTGAGAGATGGTGGGTTGTTGTAAAGAAGCGCCTGATGGTGCCTTTGATGGTGCAGGAGAAGGAGATAAGACAGAAACAGGGGAGGATGAGGGAGAAGTCAACAAAGTGGCGGAGGCAGATGAAGTGATGTCCTGGCTCGTCCTCTGGAGTGCATCGCCAGCACTGTGAGCAGAGGCAGTGGCATGAACGGCGGGCGACGTTTGTCCTGCCGTTGCTGCCTGCCACTGATTCCATTGCTTGGATTCCAAATGACGGTGCATTGAAGTGGTGGACAGGTTGCTCTTCTCAGGGCCCCTACTCGATTTCGAGAGGCAAATTGTGTAGACGACACTATATCTGTCCTCGGCGCATTCCTTGAAAAAACTCTACACCTTCAAGAAACGTGCCCTCGATGGGGGAGTTTTTCTGGGCTGGGTACAAAAGGGAACATCTTCGGACATTCCGGGTCTGGCCTGGCTTCGGCAAAGCAGCTGACCTCTGCCTCTGGACATGTCTCTGCCTCTAGCTACCCTTTTTGGTGCTGCACCTGCCTCAACATCCACACTACTTTCCCAGCTTGACATCTGCCTTGTCCAGGTGGGGTCGGTGTCCTCGTCGTCCACCACCTCCTCTTCCAACTCCTGTCTCGCCTCCTCCTCCTGCACAATGCGCATGTCAACTGGCTGCCCTGACAGCAACTGCGTCTCATCGTCGTCGATGAGGGTGGGTTGCTGGTCATCCGCCACCAAATCGACCGGAGATGGAATGGAGGAGACTCTAGTGTTTGAGCATCTGGACACAGATACTCGTCTGTTAGGTCCGTGGAATCGCGAAATGGAGGGGCAGGTTGCGGTACAGTCAAAGGAAGGGAGAACAGCTCTGGGGAGCAGGGACAGTTGGGGTTATTGTTCTGGGAAGATTGGGAATTTTGGGTGGAAGGAGGACAAGACTGTTGGGTAAGAGGAGGTAGAGGCTGACTGGCTGGTGGACAATGTGCTTTAAGCGTTATCCGACAGCCATTGCAAGACCTGTTCCTGGTTCTCGGGCCTACTAATCTTTGTACCATTCAGCCTAGTTAATGTGGAACTTTTGTGCAAAGCGCAGAACTTAGGGCCCGCCTGATGTTAAGGGACACACGCTGGTACAAGGCTCAACTCACCCTAAGTGCCAAAAACACTGCTGGTGCAAGGCTCTACTCATGCCAAGGGCCTCAATCTCTGCTGGTAGCTCAGCTTAAGGTCATGTAACTTTGTTTGGAAGGGCTCATGTTAAGGGCTAGAAAAGTGAATTTTGGAAGGTCTTACCACATCACACACACACACACACACACACACACACACACACACACACACACACACACACACACACACACACACACTCAAAATGACAGTTAAGGGTGAGGGCTTTTGGAATTCCCATTGCCTATTCCATTTGTGGTTGTCATGGGGAACGTGATTTAAAGGGGTGGTTGTTACTGTTTGTTGAGCTTAAATTGGGGTTTGTGTCCATCCATTTGGGGAGTAAAGAAGGTTTCCAGGTATTTTCCCACTTTGATAGAGGTTTTTTTGAATGTGGAAAGTGTGTAGTTGTTAGGCAGTGATGTTGGGGTAATAGAGGGTCTTTGGTGTGTTAGATGCCCCCAGGCATGCTTCCCCTGCTGTCCCAGTGTCATTCCAGAGGTGTTGGCATCATTTCCTGGGGTGTCATAGTGGACTTGGTGACCCTCCAGACACGGATTTGGGTTTCCCCCTTAACGAGTATCTGTTCCCCATAGACTATAATGGGGTTCGAAACCCCGTCTCTTCCCTTTGGACCGCCATGACCACTTCTTCCAGCTGTGACTTGACTCAGTAAAGTTTGCAACACAGACATCTTTGACTCCTCAGTTCTCCACACACCCAACCCATATATAAATATATATAATGTCCCACAGTGGCCCCTGCAGCCTATATTATTCCTAACAGTGCCACAATATACTGTGGGGCATAATAGAGGTTGCAGGGGGTTACTGTGGGGCATAAATTAGTTTGCAGGGGCCACAGTGGACCATGCAACCTCTATTATGCCCCACAGTTGCCCACCCAGCTCTTATGCCCCATAGTGGCCCTCCCATGAACTATTATTATACTCGGGGGGGGGGGGGGAGGGTCTTTTCAGACCCTCAAGTATAATAATTGGAGCCCCAGGGGAGATGAGGGAACATAATAAACACTGTTACTCACCTCTCCGGGATCCGAAGTTAATCCTACCAGGCTTCAGGGATGTATGGTAATGTCCCAGACGTCATGTGGTCTGGGACATTACCATACAGGCCCGAAGCCTGTGCTAGAAGCATTAAACAGACCCAAAGCCTGTGCCAGCAGTAACAGCCTATATGGTACTGCTAGCACAGGCTTCGGGCCTGTGTGGTAAAGCACCAGACCACGTGACATTACCATAACATATGAGACATAACGTAACATCGGATCCCAGAGTAACACTGTTTATTATGTTCCCTCACCTCCACTGGGGTTCCAATTATTATACTCGGGGGTCTGAAAAGACCCCCGAGTAGAGATGATGAGCGGCCGTTTCGAATAGCAGACACCCATAGGAATGAATGGAAGAGGCACCCAGACTTTGCCGGCAGCCGGCCGCAAAACCCCCTGCATGCCGGCTGCATCCATTCATTTCTATAGGTGCGTGCTATTCAAATAGTACTCGCTCATCTCTACCCCTGAGCATAATAATAGCGGTAGTGGGTTCGAGGTCCGGGCCTGCTCACAGCCTGCTGCAGGTGTAATGTGACTGATGTCCTCACATCGCACCTTCCGTCCTCTGTGAGGGTACTATACAGTCCTTACTATACAGTCTACAATCGTCTGTGAGGGCACTGTACAGTCTACAGTACTCAATGTACAATCTACAGTCCTCAGTATACAGACTACAGTCCTCTGTGATGGAACTGTACAGTCTTACACTCCTCAGTAAAAAGACTTCAGTCCTCTATGAGGGCACTATACGGTTTACAGTACTCAGTATACAGACCACAGTCCTCTGTGAGGGCACTGTACAGTCTACAGTACTCAATATACAATCTACAGTCCTCAGTATACCGCCTACAGTCCTCCAGTATAAAGGTTACAGTCCTCTGTGATGTCACATATAGGCATACCTCCCAACCGTCCCGATTTCCGCGGGACATTCACGATTTCGGTGACGTGTCCCGCGGTCCCGGTTGGAGGGAGGTATGTCCCGATTTCAACTCAGATCTGTGTCCAGAGGACGCATATCTGAGTTGAACACATACGCGGCTAAAGCGAGGAGCTGTCACAGCTCATCTCCTTGCTTCGCCGCTGCACGCCAGCTACTGGCTGTGTAGACGCGATGTGATGACGTCACATCGTGCCTACAACTGTGTGTGAGAGAGAGAGGCGTGCAGAGAGCGGTGGGGGAACGAGGAGAAGGTAAGTGTAATGTGTACACTGAGGTGGAACGTGAAACTGGGGGCAGATGAAGGAGAGGACGGCATGACACGGGGGGCAGAGAAGTGGGGACATGAATCTGGGGGCAGAGATGTGGAGACATGAATCTGGGGGCAGAGATGAAGGGGACATGAATCTGGGGGCAGAGATGCAGAGACATGAATCTGGGGGCAGAGATGGAGGGGACATGAATCTGGGGGCAGAGATGGGGGGACATGAATCTGGGGGCAGAGATGGAGGGGACATGAATCTGGGGGCAGAGATGGAGGGGACATTAATCTGGGGGCAGAGATGGGGGGACATGAATCTGGGGGCAGAGATGGGGGGACATGAATCTGGGGGCAGAGATGGAGGGGACATGAATCTGGGGGCAGAGATGGAGGGGACATGAATCTGGGGGCAGAGATGAAGGACATGAATCTGGGGGCAGAGATGGAGGGACATGAATCTGGGGGAAAGATGGAGGGGACATGAATCGGGGGCAGAGATGGAGGGACATAAATCTGGGGGCAGAGATGTGGAGACATGAATCTGGGGGCAGAGATGGAGGAGACATGAATCTGGGGGCAGAGATGGAGAGGACATGAATCTGGGGGCAGAGATGGAGGAGACATGAATCTAGGGGCAGAGATGTGGAGACATGAATCTGGGGGCAGAGATGGAGGGGACATGAATCTGGGGGCAGAGATGGGGGGACATGAATTTGGGGGCAGAGAAGTGGAGACATGAATCTGGGGGCAGAGATGGAGGGGACATGAATCTGGGGGCAGAGATGCAGAGACATGAATCTGGGGGCAGAGATGGAGGGGACACGAATCTGGGGGCAGAGATGGGGGGACATGAATCTGGGGGCAGAGATGGGGGGACATGAATCTGGGGGCAGAGATGGAGGGACATGAATCTGGGGGAAGAGATGTGGGGACATGAATCTGGGGGCAGAGATGGAGAGGACATGAATCTGGGGGCAGAGATGAAGGACATGAATCTGGGGGCAGAGATGGAGGACATGAATATGGGGCAGAGATGGAGGGACATGAATCTGGGGGCAGAGATGGAGGGGACATGAATCTGGGGGGCAGAGATGAAGGACATGAATCTGGGGGCAGAGATGGAGGGACATGAATCTGGGGGAGAGATGGAGAGGACATAAATCTGGGGGCAGAGATGTGGAGACATGAATCTGGGGGCAGAGATGGAGGGGACATGAATCTGGGGGCAGAGATGGGGGACATGAATCTGGGGGCAGAGATGGGGGGACATGAATCTGGGGGCAGAGATGGAAGGGACATGAATCTGGGGGCAGAGATGGAGGGGACATGAATCTGGGGGCAGAGATGGGGGACATGAATCTGGGGGCAGAGATGGGGGGACATGAATCTGGGGGCAGAGATGGAGGGGACATGAATCTGGGGGCATAGATGGGGGGACATGAATCTGGGGGCAGAGATGGAGAGGACATGAATCTGGGGGCAGAGATGGGGGGACATGAATCTGGGGGCAGAGATGGAAGGGACATGAATCTGGGGGCAGAGATGGAGGGGACATGAATCTGGGGGCAGAGATGGAGGAGACATGAATCTGGGGGCAGAGATGGAGGGGACATGAATCTGGGGGCAGAGATGGGGGGACATGAATCTGGGGGCAGAGATGTGGGGACATGAATCTGAGGGCAGAGATGGAGGGACATGAATCTGGGGGCAGAGATGTGGGGACATGAATCTGGGGGCAGAGATGGAGGGACATGAATCTGGGGGCAGAGATGTGGGGACATGAAACTGGGGGCAGAGATGGAGGGGACATGAATCTGGGGGCAGAGATGGAGGGACGTGAATCTGGGGGCAGAGATGGAGGGACATGAATCTGGGGGCAGAGATGTGGGGACATGAAACTGGGGGCATAGATGTGGGGACATGAATCTGGGGGCAGAGATGGGGGGACATGAATTTGGGGGCAGAGATGGAGGGGACATGAATCTGGGGGCAGAGATGGAGGGACATGAATCTGGGGGCAGAGATGTGGGGACATGAAACTAGGGGCAGAGATCGAGGGGGGACATGAAACTGGGGGCAGATGAAGGGTGTATATGAAACTGGGGAGAGATAGAGGGGGGACATATAATTTACGGGTGACTGTAGGAGGATTATACTGTGTGCGGGCACATGAAAAATTAATGAGAATGGGCGGAGTCAACACAAAAGTGGGCGGGGCTAAATTTGCTGTCCCTCTTTCGGTTCTTCAAAAGTTGGGAGCTATGCATATAGGTGTCAGTCCTCAGTATACAGTCCTCCATTATATAAGCTATAATCCTCAGTAAACAGGCTACAGTCCTCCATTATACAAGCTACAATCCTCCAGTATATAAGCTACAGTCCTCAGTACACAGGCTACAGTCATTCATTATATAGGCTACAGTGCTCAGTATACAGTTCTCAGTATACAGGCTACAGTCCTCTCAGTCCTCTATTATACAAGATACAATGCTCCAATATATAGGCTACAGTCCTCAGTATACAGTCCTCCAGTATATAAGCTACAGTCCTCAGTATACAGTCCTCCAGTATATAAGCTACAGTCCTCAGTATACAGTTCTCCAGTATATAAGTATACCTCCCAACTTTCAAAAAATGGAAAGAGGAACAAAATGTGCGCACCGCTGCAAATTTAGTTCGCGCCCACTTTTATGTTGATTCCGCCCATTCTCATTCATTTTTCGTGTCTCCCACACAGTATAATCCTCCTACAGTCACCTGTACATTATATGTCCCCACATTATAATGTTCCCTTTAAACTGGCGGAAACTAGAGGGGGACATGAAACTGAGGGCAACTAGAGGCAAACAGATCCCCCTCCAGCTACTCCCACAGTTTAATGTCCTCCTCCAGTGACCCCCATTGTTTGATGTCCCCTCCAGTTGTCCCCATTTTAATGTCTCTCTTAATCCCCCCAGTTTAACTGTCACCTTCATCTGCCCCCAGTTTAATAACCCCAATTTATCTATCCCAGTTTAATATTCCCCCATGTCTTCCCCCAGTTTACTGTCTCCCCTTTGTCTGCCCCCAGTATAATGTCCCCTCTCCATCTCTGTCCCCAGTACAATGCTCCCCTCCTTCTCTGCCCCAGTACAATGTCCCCTCTCCATCTCTGTCCCCAGTACAATGCTCCCCTCCATTTCTGCCCCAGTATAATGCTCCCCTCCATCTCTGCCCCAGTACAATGTCCCCTCTCCATCTCTGTCCCCAGTACAATGTCCCCTCTCCATCTCTGCCCCCAATATAATGTCCCCTCTCCATCTCTGTCCCCAGTATAATGCTCCCCTCCATCTCTGCCCCCAGTATAATGTCCCCTCTCCATCTCTGTCTCCAGTATAATGCTCCCCTCCATCTCTGTCCCCAGTATAATGTCCCCTCTCCATCTCTGCCCCCAGTATAACGTTCCCCTTCCATTTGTAGAGATGAAGAGGGGAGATTATACTAGGGGCAGAGAAGGAAGGGGACATTATAGTGGGGCAGAGATGGAGGGGAGCATTATACTGGGAACAGAGATGGAGAGGGGACATTATTTTGAGATGACATGACCCTAAATCTGCGAATGTCCTGCAAAATCTGGGATGGTTGGGATGTATGTGTAAGCTACAGTCATTCATTATATAGGCTACAGTCCTCAGTATACAGTCCTCAAGTATATAAGCTACAGTCCTCAGTACACAGGCTACAGTCATTCATTATATAGGCTACAGTCCTCCAGTATATACAGTAGGCTACAGTCCTCAGTATACAGTCCTCCAATATATAGGCTACAGTCCTCAGTATGACAGTATACAGGCTACAGTCATTCATTATATAGGCTACAGACCTCCAGTATATAAGCTTCAGTCCTCAGTATATAGGCTACAGTCCTCAGTATATAGGCTACAGTCCTCAGTATACAGGCTACAGTCATTCATTATATAGGCTACAGACCTCCAGTATATAAGCTTCAGTCCTCAGTATACAGGCTACAGTCATTCATTATATAGGCTACAGACCTCCAGTATATAAATTACAGTCCTCAGTATACAGTCCTCCAGTATATAGGTTACAGTCCTCAGTATACAGTCCTCCAGTATATAAAGCCCATACACTGTTGTATATTAAAACTTAACATTTAATATATCACTTTAAAATATATATAATGGAAGGTCCTAGTAGAAATATCCGGCAAACAAACAGCAGGATAAATAAAGGTAGTGCACAAAGGTGACAGGTGCTTGTGGTGGCGCCATCAATTACAATACTCAGTTGCAGTTATATACAGAAATATGAAACGGTTTCACCAATTGTTGAGAGTCGGGCAGGAGACAATCATATGGAGCCAGGCATAACACAGGAGGATCTATAGCAATCCCTGTGCTCAACCTGCCGATAGGCCCTACCCCCAGTATGACTCCCACCCTAACAAGGGCAGTCCCAAACTGTCCCTCAAAGGAAGACCCTAGTAATCCCTAGGCCCTATGCGTTTCTTGGTACATTAGCGCAGCAGTTATCAGGGGACCTGACTAGACTAACCAGTAACTGAGCAGCCCCTCCAAGAGGAGTCAAACACATGCCCAGAGTGGTAGGACCTGTTAGTAAGGCTACACTTCCCAGACCTAGCTGAGCACTGACTTCCAAGTAGAGACATTGGCAGCCAATGTGTGTTGTATACAGTCCTCCAGTATATAAATTACAGTCCTCAGTATACAGTCCTCCAGTATATAAATTACAGTCCTCAGTATACAGTCCTCCAGTATATAAATTACAGTCCTCAGTATACAGTCCTCCAGTATATAGGTTACAGTCCTCAGTATACAGTCCTCCAGTATATAAATTACAGTCCTCAGTATACAGTCCTCCAGTATATAAATTACAGTCCTCAGTATACAGTCCTCCAGTATATAGGTTACAGTCCTCAGTATACAGTCCTCCAGTATATAGGTTACAGTCCTCAGTATACAGTCCTCCAGTATATAAATTACAGTCCTCAGTATACAGTCCTCCAGTATATAAATTACAGTCCTCAGTATACAGTCCTCCAGTATATAGGTTACAGTCCTCAGTATACAGTCCTCAGTATATAGGTTACAGTCCTCAGTATACAGTCCTCCAGTATATAGGTTACAGTTCTCAGTATACAGTCCTCCAGTATATAGGTTACAGTCCTCAGAATACAGTCCTCCAGTATATAGGTTACAGTCCTCAGTATACAGTCCTCCAGTATATAGGTTACAGTCCTCAGTATACAGTCCTCAGTATATAGGTTACAGTCCTCAGTATACAGTCCTCCAGTATATAGGTTACAGTCCTCAGTATACAGTCCTCCAGTATATAGGTTACAGTCCTCAGAATACAGTCCTCCAGTATATAGGTTACAGTCCTCAGTATACAGTCCTCCAGTATATAGGTTACAGTCCTCAGTATACAGTCCTCCAGTATATAGGTTACAGTCCTCAGTATACAGTCCTCCAGTATATAGGTTACAGTCCTCAGTATACAGTCCTCCAGTATATAGGTTACAGTCCTCAGTATAGAGTACTCCAGTATATAGTATACAGTCCTCAGTATATAGGTTACAGTCCTCAGTATACAGTCCTCCAGTATATAGGTTACAGTCCTCAGTATACAGTCCTCCTGTATATAGGTTACAGTCCTCAGTATACAGTCCTCAGTATATAGGTTACAGTCCTCAGTATACAGTCCTCCAGTTTATAGGCTACAGTCCTCAGTATACAGTCCTCCAGAATACAGGCTACAGCCCTCAGTACACAGGCTACAGTCCTCAGTATACAGGCTACAGTCCTCAGTATATAGGCTGCAGTCCTCAGTATACAGGCTACAGTCCTCAGTATATAGGCTGCAGTCCTCAGTATACAGGCTGCAGTCCTCAGTACACAGGCTACAGTCCTCAGTATACAGGCTACAGTCCTCAGTACACAGGCTACAGTCCTCAGTATACAAGCTACAGTCCTCCAGTATATAAGCTACAGTCCTCAGTACACAGACTACAGTTCTCATTATACAGGCTACAGTCCTCCAGTATACAGTCTACAGTCCTCAGTATACAGGCTACAGTCCTCCAGTACACAGGCTACAGTCCTCAGTACACAGGCTACAGTCCTCAGTACACAGGCTACAGTCCTCAGTACACAGACTACAGTCCTCAGTATACAGGCTACAGTCCTCAGTATACAGGCTACAGTCCTCAGTATATAGGCTGCAGTCCTCATTATACAGGCTGCAGTCCTCAGTACACAGACTACAGTCCTCAGTATACAGGCTACAGTCCTCAGTACACAGACTACAGTCCTCAGTACACAGGCTACAGTCCTCAGTACACAGGCTACAGTCCTCAGTATACAGGCTACAGTCCTCAGTATACAGGCTACAGTCCTCAGTACACAGACTACAGTCCTCAGTATACAGGCTACAGTCCTCAGTACACAGGCTACAGTCCTCAGTATACAGGCTACAGTCCTCAGTACACAGGCTACAGTCCTCAGTATACAGGCTACAGTCCTCAGTATACAGTCTACAGTCCTCAGTATACAGGCTACAGTCCTCAGTACACAGACTACAGTCCTCAGTATACAGGCTACAGTCCTCAGTATACAGGCTACAGTCCTCAGTACACAGGCTACAGTCCTCAGTACACAGGCTACAGTCCTCAGTATACAGGCTACAGTCCTCAGTATACAGGCTACAGTCCTCCAGTATACAGGCTACAGTCCTCAGTATACAGGCTACAGTCCTCAGTATACAGGCTACAGTCCTCCAGTATACAGGCTACAGTCCTCCAGTATACAGGCTACAGTCCTCAGTATACAGGCTACAGTCCTCCAGTATACAGTCTACAGTCCTCAGTATACAGTCTACAGTCCTCAGTATACAGGCTACAGTCCTCAGTATACAGCCTACAGTCCTCAGTATACAGGCTACAGTCCTCCAGTATACAGGCTACAGTCCTCCAGTATACAGTCTACAGTCCTCAGTACACAGGCTACAGTCCTCAGTATACAGGCTACAGTCCTCAGTATACAGGCTACAGTCCTCCAGTATACAGTCTACAGTCCTCAGTATACAGGCTACAGTCCTCAGTATACAGGCTACAGTCCTCAGTATACAGGCTACAGTCCTCCAGTATACAGGCTACAGTCCTCAGTATACAGGCTACAGTCCTCAGTATACAGGCTACAGTCCTCCAGTATACAGGCTACAGTCCTCAGTATACAGACTACAGTCCTCAGTACACAGGCTACAGTCCTCAGTATACAGGCTACAGTCCTCAGTATACAGGCTACAGTCCTCAGTACACAGGCTACAGTCCTCAGTACACAGGCTACAGTCCTCAGTATACAGGCTACAGTCCTCAGTACACAGGCTACAGTCCTCAGTATACAGGCTACAGTCCTCCAGTATACAGGCTACAGTCCTCAGTATACAGGCTACAGTCCTCAGTATACAGGCTACAGTCCTCAGTACACAGGCTACAGTCCTCAGTATACAGGCTACAGTCCTCAGTATACAGGCTACAGTCCTCAGTACACAGGCTACAGTCCTCAGTATACAGGCTACAGTCCTCAGTACACAGGCTACAGTCCTCCAGTATACAGGCTACAGTCCTCAGTATACAGGCTACAGTTCTCAGTACACAGGCTACAGTCCTCAGTATACAGGCTACAGTCCTCAGTACACAGGCTACAGTCCTCAGTATACAGGCTACAGTCCTCAGTATACAGGCTACAGTCCTCAGTATACAGGCTACAGTCCTCCAGTATGCAGTCTACAGTCCTCAGTATACAGGCTACAGTCCTCCAGTATACAGTCTACAGTCCTCAGTATACAGGCTACAGTCCTCAGTATACAGGCTACAGTCCTCAGTACACAGGCTACAGTCCTCAGTATACAGGCTACAGTCCTCAGTATACAGGCTACAGTCCTCCAGTATACAGTCTACAGTCCTCAGTATACAGGCTACAGTCCTCCAGTATACAGTCTACAGTCCTCAGTATACAGGCTACAGTCCTCCAGTATACAGGCTACAGTCCTCAGTATACAGGCTACAGTCCTCAGTACACAGGCTACAGTCCTCAGTATACAGGCTACAGTCCTCAGTACACAGGCTACAGTCCTCAGTATACAGGCTACAGTCCTCAGTACACAGGCTACAGTCCTCAGTACACAGGCTACAGTCCTCAGTATACAGGCTACAGTTCTCAGTACACAGGCTACAGTCCTCAGTATACAGGCTACAGTCCTCAGTATACAGGCTACAGTCCTCAGTACACAGGCTACAGTCCTCAGTATACAGGCTACAGTCCTCAGTATACAGGCTACAGTCCTCAGTATACAGGCTACAGTCCTCCAGTATACAGTCTACAGTCCTCAGTATACAGGCTACAGTCCTCAGTACACAGGCTACAGTCCTCAGTATACAGGCTACAGTCCTCCAGTATACAGTCTACAGTCCTCAGTATACAGGCTACAGTCCTCCAGTATACAGTCTACAGTCCTCAGTATACAGGCTACAGTCCTCAGTATACAGGCTACAGTCCTCAGTATACAGGCTACAGTCCTCAGTACACAGGCTACAGTCCTCAGTATACAGGCTACAGTCCTCTGTGATGTTAGAAGATGACTTGTACTATTGAAAATGTGAAATTGTCTGGGGCCCATGAAACCCAAGTATCAGTACAAAAGTAAAAATATGTACAGACTGGAACACTGAAGTACTACAAGTCCCAGGGCTACCAGCATAGGACACAATGGAGCAGAATAGCAGGAGTTAGGAGAGCAGCATTTAGTTTGTTTATTAAAAAAAAATTGCAAGTAATATATCAATTATATGGCCCCTGAGGGTGCAGGGGGCAGTATGCGGGGGCTAGGTGCGTGCACTGGGGCTGGACTTTAGGCCATACCTCCCAACTTTTGAAGAACCAAAAGAGGGAGAAAATGTGCGGCGCGGTGTAGCGCGCCGCGGTAAATTTAGCCCCGCCCAATTTTGTGTTGACTCCGCCTATTCTCATTAATTTTTCATGTGCCTGCACACAGTATAATCCTCCTACAGTCACCCGTAAATTATATGTCCCCCTTCTATCTCTCCCCTAGTTTCATATACACCCTTCCTCTGCCCCCAGTTTCATGTCCCCCTATCTCTTCCCCCAGATTCATGTCCCCTCCATCTCTGCCCCCAGATTCATGTCCCCTCTATCTCTGCCCCCAGATTCATGTCCCCCCATCTCTGCCCCAGATTCATGTCCCCCCATCTCTGCCCCCAGATTCATGTCCCCGCATTTCTGCCCCCAGATTCATGTCCCTCCATCTCTGCCCCCAGATTCATGTCCCCGCATTTCTGCCCCCAGATTCATGTCCCTCCATCTCTGCCCCCAGATTCATGTCCCCGCATTTCTGCCCCCAGATTCATGTCCCCTCCATCTCTGCCCCCAGATTCATGTCCCCGCATTTCTGCCCCCAGATTCATGTCCCTCCATCTCTGCCCCGATTCATATCCCCTCCATCTCTACCCCCCAGATTCATTTCCCTCTATCTCTGCCCCCAGTTTCATGTCCCCTCCATCTCTGCCCCCAGTTTCATGTCCCCTCCATCTTTGCCCCCAGATTCATGTCCCCACATCTCTGCCCCCAGATTCATGTCCCCTCCTTCTCTGTCCCCAGATTCATTTCCCTCCATCTCTGCCCCCAGTTTCATGTCCCCTCCATCTCTGCCCCCAGATTCATGTCCCCTTCATCTCTGCCCCCAGATTCATGTCCCCGCATTTCTGCCCCCAGATTCATGTCCCCCCATCTCTTCCTCCAGATTCATGTCCCCACATCTCTGCCCCCAGATTCATGTCCCCTCCATCTCTGCCCCCAGATTCATGTCCCCGCATTTCTGCCCCCAGATTCATGTCAGCCCATCTATTCCTCCAGATTCATGTCCCCACATCTCTGCCCCCAGATTCATGTCCCTTCATCTCTGCCCCCAGATTCATGTCCCCTCCATCTCTGCCCCCATATTCATGTCCCCTCCATCTCTGCCCCCAGATTCATGTCCCTCCATCTCTGCCCCCAGATTCATGTCCCTCCATCTCTGCCCCCAGATTCATGTCCCCTCCATCTCTGTCCCCAGATTCATGTCTCCACATCTCTGCCCCCAGATTCATGTCCCCTCCATCTCTGCCCCCAGATTCATGTCCCCCCATCTCTGCCTCCAGATTCATGTCCCTTCATCTCTGCCCCCAGATTCATGTCCCTCCATCTCTGCCCCCATATTCATGTACCCTCCATCTCTGCCCCCAGATTCATGTCCCCCCATCTCTGCCCCCAGATTCATGTCCCTTCATCTCTGCCCCCAGATTCATGTCCCTCCATCTCTGCCCCCATATTCATGTACCCTCCATCTCTGCCCCCAGATTCATGTCCCTCCATCTCTGACCCCAGATTCATGTCCCCTCCATCTCTGTCCCCAGATTCATGTCTCCACATCTCTGCCCCCAGATTCATGTCCCCTCCATCTCTGCCCCCAGATTCATGTCCCCCCATCTCTGCCTCCAGATTCATGTCCCTTCATCTCTGCCCCCAGATTCATGTCCCTCCATCTCTGCCCCCATATTCATGTACCCTCCATCTCTGCCCCCAGATTCATGTCCCTCCATCTCTGCCCCCATATTCATGTACCCTCCATCTCTGCCCCCAGATTCATGTCCCCTCCATCTCTGCCCCCAGATTCATGTCCCCTCCATCTCTGCCCCCAGTTTCATGTCCCTCTTCCATCTCTGCCCCCATATTCATGTACCCTCCATCTCTGCCCCCAGATTCATGTCCCTCCATGTCTGCCCCCAGATTCATGTCCCTCCATCTCTGCCCCCAGATTCATGTCCCCTCCATCTCTGCCCCCAGATTCATGTCTCCACATCTCTGCCCCCAGATTCATGTCCTCACATCTCTGCCCCCAGAGTCATACCGTCCTCTCCTTCATCTGCCCCCAGATTCACGTTCCACCTCCACATTAAACTTACCTTCTCCTTCGTTCCCCCCCTTTCCGCGCCTCTCTCTCTCTCACTGGCGCACAGTTGTAGACGCGATGTGACGTCATCACATCGCGTCTACAAGCCAGTAGCCGGCGGCAGCGGCGAAGCGAGGAGCTGACCTTTGTCAGATCCTTGCTTCAGCCTCGTATGTGTTCAACTCAGATCTGCGTCCTCTGGACGCAGATCTGAGTTGAAATCGGGACATACCTCCCTCCAACCGGGACCGCGGGACATGTCACCCAAATCGTGAATGTCCCGCGGAAATCGGGACGGTTGGGAGGTATGCTTTAGGCTGCTGTAGGTATGCTTCATGTCTCATCTGTATGATGGCACAGCAATGTGCTGAGAGAGGGGAGAAGGGGGCGCCACTGGAGGCTACTGGGGAGGAAAAGAAGGAAAGTAGATTGTGGGGGCGAAGTGACGCTAATATTACTGACCGCCATGACCACTGAGCCCGCTGCAAAGAGGGAAACTGCAATGATACTGGACAGAAGGATAATTAGTTGTGCTGGTCTGTCGTCTGTCCATAGGCCTGGTTATAGAAGTCACTATATGGCGGTATACAGTAGGTCAAAGCCATCTGTGGGGGGTATAGGGAAGGGAGCGTCCCCCATATATATATATATATATTGTATGTGCACGCCTCACTTCCATGTACGCTACATTCATTTTCGAATTGTATTTCAGTATTCAGTATTTTTTTTATTAAATTATTAAAATGAAATTTAAAAATATTTTTATTAAATTATTTCAGTGTTTTTCGAAAAATTTTATTATTTTATTTAAAAAAATTTAGAACATTTTTATTACTTTCTGTCAGTATTTTTTATTATTTTGGGCTCTTTTCTGTGACTTTCTTCTTCTTCTTCCTCCCCCGGTTACTCGCAGGGGTTAACACACGAGGGCTCGGGCTGATGAAAGCTTTGCCTAGTTGGCAAGCTACCGCTGTTATGGTAACAAGCCCACCAATGGCAGCTCTCTTTCCATACTCAGCCTGCTATAAGCTGGCCAATCACAGCTCGTGTTACAAGCGAAGCCTCCAAGTACGGGCACCGCCTGCGCTTTATTCGCTAGCTCTGCCCTTATCAATCATGGCGCAGTGAGACTCCTAAGCCGTGACGTTCTACATATCATCTCTATGGTAGTAGCGGCACGTACACCGGAAGTGCCCTCACTGCCTTCCTCTTTGGTTCCTGGGGGAGTCTCCGGCGTCCAGCTGGATTACTGGAGGAAGAAGCACCGGGAGGGAAACTGAAGGGAGCCTGGAGGGGAGAGAGAGGGAGACGCATGGGGAACGAGAGGCGGAGGTCACATACTGGCTGCAGAGTCTGAGGCTTGTACACTGATAGGAAAGGCGGCAGAGATCAGGGGCTGCCAGTGACAGGAAGGTGAAAGAAGGGCAGAGATCAGGGGCTGCCAGTGACAGGAAGTGGGACAGAGATCAGGGGCTGCCAGTGACAGGAAGAGGGACAGAGATCAGGGGCTGCCAGTGACAGGAAGAGGGGCAGAGATCAGGGGCTGCCAGTGACAGGAAGAGGGGCAGAGATCAGGGGCTGCCAGTGACAGGAAGAGGGGCAGAGATCAGGGGCTGCCAGTGACAGGAAGAGGGGCAGAGATCAGGGGCTGCCAGTGACAGGAAGTGGGACAGAGATCAGGGGCTGCCAGTGACAGGAAGAGGGGCAGAGATCAGGGGCTGCCAGTGACAGGAAGAGGGGCAGAGATCAGGGGCTGCCAGTGACAGGAAGTGGGACAGAGATCAGGGGCTGCCAGTGACAGGAAGAGGGGCAGAGATCAGGGGCTGCCAGTGACAGGAAGAGGGACAGAGATCAGGGGCTGCCAGTGACAGGAAGAGGGACAGAGATCAGGGGCTGCCAGTGACAGGAAGAGGGACAGAGATCAGGGGCTGCCAGTGACAGGAAGAGGGGCAGAGATCAGGGGCTGCCAGTGACAGGAAGAGGGGCAGAGATCAGGGGCTGCCAGTGACAGGAAGAGGGGCAGAGATCAGGGGCTGCCAGTGACAGGAAGTGGGACAGAGATCAGGGGCTGCCAGTGACAGGAAGAGGGGCAGAGATCAGGGGCTGCCAGTGACAGGAAGAGGGGCAGAGATCAGGGGCTGCCAGTGACAGGAAGTGGGACAGAGATCAGGGGCTGCCAGTGACAGGAAGGTGAAAGAAGGGCAGAGATCAGGGGCTGCCAGTGACAGGAAGGTGAAAGAAGGGCAGAGATCAGGGGCTGCCAGTGACAGGGACTCAGGAGGGAGTAGAGATCAGGGGCTGCCAGTGACAGGAAGAGGGGCGGAGATCAGGGGCTGCCAGTGACAGGAAGAGGGACAGAGATCAGGGGCTGCCAGTGACAGGGACTCAGGAGGGAGTAGAGATCAGGGGCTTCCCAGTGATAGGCAGAAATAAAGGGTTACCTATTTACAGGGCAGAGGGGGGTACAGAGATCAGGGGCTGCCCCGTGATAAGGAGGCAGGAGGGGGCTCTGGGCCTCATTCGTGCAGTAATTTCCCAGTGCGGGGTATATAGCGCAGGATCGGCACGGCCGGGACGATGTGGTTCATCTACGTGCTCAGCTGGCTCTCCCTGCTCATACAGGTGGCCTTTGTCACTCTGGCCATAGGTGAGTAATGTGTGAGCATGTCATTGCCTGGGAGATGAGATACAGCAGAAGTGATTAGCTTAGATACCCCAGCTCATCATCTGATAGATAAAATACCGCGACTGAGCTCAGCTTAGATACCCCATGTTATCATGGCAGAAGATGAGATACAGCGTCAGAGCTCAGCTTAGATACCCCATGTTATCATGGCAGAAGATGAGATACAGCGTCAGAGCTCAGCTTAGATACCACATATCACCTGAGAGATGAGATACGGCTGGTGGCAGAGCTCAGCTTAGATACCCCATGTCTTCCTCCCAGGGAGATGAGAGACAGCGGCAGAGCTCAGCTTGGATACTGCATGTCATCACAGTCTGCTTAGATACATCTACAGCAGTTTTTGCTTTTGTATAAATAAAGTTTATTCATGTTCTGCACTTCACAGCCCCCCCCCCCTACACATCTATATACTCCTGTATACACATCAGTACACGCCTGTTCTATTTGTTACAATGTATCGGCGCAGTTGTCAGAAGTCTTGTCTGTCCTTGGAGTTACTATGAAGGAGGTTTGCGTTGCTTTGCTGTAGCGCCCCCTACTTGTATAACTATTGATGTCCCCACCGCTGCTTCTGAACGCACCAGATACATCCAGTCTAAGTTACTCCAGGTATTTCCTCCGTCCCCATGGATGAGCCTGGTGTGTGATGATGTCATCGGGGCGAGTGGCTGATGAGGTCATCGGGGCGAGCGGCTGATGAGCTCACACTATGGACGACGGTTCCCATCCGTTTACTTCTCTCCACCTGTACCGTACTACTTCCATGTGGCGGTATTAACTCTCCATAGACCGCCATAGGTCACGGCTATGCCAACAAGCTGGTCTGTGACACTGACAACCTTCTGAGGAGACTCGGGAGCTCCTTAGGGTGGGGGGGGGGTCTATGATGGAGACCACCGCTGGACTAGTCAAGGAGATTCTTACACACGAGGCAATGTGGACCCGACCTTGAGGAGCCGGGACCCCCAGTGAGCACTGGATTCCTGGCTTCAGACTGGGCTTGGGCTGAGAAACCTATCCAATGTATGGTCTGCATTATGCATGTGCGTTCCTGATCTAACACAGTGCCCCCTACGGACACAACAAGGTCCATGGTCTGGCAACCTAAAACGAATTGGATGCAAACCGTGGCCACGTCCAACCTCCGGCCTATAAAACCCAATATAAATGGTCCTCGGCCCGGACTCTTGGCAAACTGTTGTAGATCTCAGAAACTACCAAACCTCAAAGTATTTGCTGAATCCATGTAACTGGAGGAAGATGAACTGAAATGTGTCAGATTACATAGAAGTCTATGGAGGGAGGAGGGATGTGAGGAAGGAGATGGACAGAGGATGCTGGAGAGAAATAGGAAGTTTCTATCTCACCCCAAGTACTTTCTCCTGTCTGGCGTCTTACATGGACCCGTGCAGGCTGTTCAGGGATATCGTCAGATTCTGGGAGACCTCATAGAAGATGCTCAGCACCCACCGGGGAGGACTAGAGGGTTACGGAGCAGATTCTCCTCTGCTTACTTTGTATATAGCCTGCACCCGCCAACTCGGGAAGAAGTGAGAATAAGAGAGAGCGCAGAGTAGAAGTCCTATAGTGGCTAGTAATGGTGAGCTTCTGGCCACACTGTACTATAGACCTATACACAGTATTTGGTGTCACCTTCTCTGTCTCCTTCTGTGTATTGTAAGTCATGGCTGACGTGTGGCTCTTGTGTTTGCAGCGGCCGGCCTCTACTACCTGGCAGAGCTGATAGAAGAATACACGGTGGCCACCAGCAGGATCATCAAGTACATGATCTGGGTGAGTGTGACATAGGCGGCCCGGGAATGGCCGAGTCAGCTGCAGCTAAATGTCAGGTCGTGGTCACCTTCAGCTCCCGGACGCCTCCTGCAGCTCACAAGGGTCTGAAGACTGTCACGTAGACCGGGGAGACGCAGCCTCTGCTCCTTAGGCCAGGGGGTGCACTCTCTTCTCCTGGCCTGTATCGTGCTCCAGAGCTGAAATCTCCCAACATTTCTTTGTATTGTTCTTTATACCGCCATCTAGCGCAGCTGGATTATCCGTACAAGGTGTCAGACACCACTATGGCGGTCAGTGTTTGTGTCCTAGGGTGTCACGTGTCGCCGCTTGTTTTGCAGTTCTCCACCGCGGTGCTCGTCGGCCTCTACTTGTTTGAGAAGTTCCCCATTGTTATGATCGGCGTGGGGCTCTTCACCAATGTCGTGTACTTCGGGCTCTTGCAGACGTTCCCCTTTATCATGCTGACATCTCCAAACTTCATCCTGTCTTGCGGTAAGTGCTGTGATGTGACCGGACGGCGCCCCCCGGTGGTGGCTCCAGGATGATGTATAGGTAACGCTTCATGTTCTGGTCTCTCCTGACAGTCCTGGTGGTGCTGAACCATTACTTGGCGTTCCAGTACTTTGCAGAAGAATATTACCCGTTCTCGGAGGTAAGTGGTTACACCGCCAGATAGCGCTCACTCCTGCTTTATATAGCGCAAGCCTTAAAGGGATTGTCCTAGTAGACACTTATTTCGAATCCATTGGATAAGGGAGCGCAGGGACCCCTGAGAACACCGCGGACCACTCCATTCACTGCCTATGGGACTGTATATGACGGTATATCTCTGTCCCATAGAAGTGAATGGAGTTTACCGCCATGTTCACAAGGGAACTGGAAATCTCCCTTTATAGAGTTATCCATATCCAGGATAGACCAGGTGGGGGTGTCAGTTTGGGGGTGTCCGAGCCCTGTAGTATACAGAGTTGGAAGCTGAGGGTGCCGTACACTGTATACCTGATGATGCCAATGAGAGCGAGCTGCGGTATACAGTGTATGGAGCTCTGTATACTGCATAGTACACAGATTGGCTGATCCGTGCAGGGGTCGGCAGTCTGTCCCCACAATCGGGTGTTTATCAACTTTCCTAAGAATAGGAAAAAAACTGCTGGTCAACCCCCTTTAAGGATTATGAATCTTAAAGGTGCGGTCTCCTTATGTTCCCATCCCCCTCCACAGCCGCTCCGCAGCACTCTTTATCTTCCTCGAGCTTTGAGCTTTGTTCATCCTAATCTTTCTAGTTTACGAATAGAATGGTAAAAGTGCAGTGAGCGCTGACACTTTAATAATATAATTATACATTTTATTTCTATCGCGCCAACATATTCCGCAGCGCTGTACAACTTTGCTCAGAGGCCGTGTAATAACTCTGAGGGCCAGATGAGGATCTGCCGGGGATTGGGCACAATCCTCTTGCTCCAGACACATAAAGCTCAGCTGCAGATTTAACACTAATCTGTCAAGGACACTGATTGCAATAATTGGTGCGAAGTCCAGGCCGGCGGTCACCGGCTGGCGCCCCCTCCTGTCCACATCACCTCACGGTGCAAAGAAGGAAAATCCCGGACGTGGTGAAATTCGGGTGTAAGATGGGACCGAAATCAGGAGGGGGGGGATGTGTCAGTAGTGCAGCCTCAGGCCTTGGCACTTGGAGAATCTTCTATGTCAGGGGTAGGGAACGTATGGCTCTCCAGCTGTTGCAAAACTACAACTCCCAGCATGCATACTGGCTCTGCTGTTCTGGGAACTCCCATGGAAGTGAATGGAGCATGCTGGGAGTTGTAGTTTCACAGCAGCTGGAGAGCCAAAGGTTCCCTACCCCTGTTCTATGTGATGCGTCACCGGGCCGGGGGTGCACATCCGCTCTGACCTCGCCCTTTCTGTCCGTGCAGGTTTTGGCCTACTTCACCTTCTGCCTCTGGCTTATCCCTTTCGCTTTCTTTGTGTCGCTGTCGGCCGGGGAGAACGTGTTGCCGTCTACAGTACCGCACGGAGGTAAGAGCTCATAAGATTTAATATAAGGCATCTTTTTGTGCTCAGTGGGGCCCTCCTGAGGTTGAAGGGGCCACATCTTTGTAGGGTTCAGCCATCTTGGTGTCTGAGCCTCCGCTCCTCCCAAACCTAATTCTTTTGTTTCGGCAGATGACGTGGTATCCAACTACTTCACCAAGGGTAAGAGGGGGAAGCGCTCCGGAATCCTGGTCATCTTCTCCTTCGTCAAGGAGGCCATCCTTCCCAGCCGGCAGAAGATGTATTGAGCTCGGCAGTTGTCGGACGGTGGTGCCGACAACCGGTGTGAGGCCGCCATGCTGAAGCGCACAACGGAGCGAGCAGACGGCAGAGGCCACTGACAGAGGAGGGCGGCGGCATTGTCTGCGGTGGGGACGGATGGACGAATGGCCTGGAAGCCTGACCCCTCCCACCAGTCGGCGACTATATCTCTTGGTTGAACTTTATTAGAGTCTTATTAGAAGGACAATCGGCGGAGGGACGAGAAGGTCCTAGCGACGGTTTTTAATACCTTAGTGCCAATAGATGCGCCCCTCCCCCCACACACGCTCTGGTCTTAGTTCATTCTTCACCCTGCCAATATCCGAGAAGTGTCACATTTGTGTTTTCAGCATGGCGTCTGATAGGACTGAAGTCTTTGTGAATTTTCTGCACTTGCCCGGTGCTGTTCCTGTGAAATAAAATCACTATTTCTTACTAGTAACGGCTGGTGTTAGATGGGCCGCGGCGGGACAAATGCGGGGGTTCTGGATTATCAGATGGTCACATCACCGGACGAAGAGGCCATAGCATTCAGTTCAGCGCTGCAGCCCCTTCACCCTACATACTGTAGTGGCTCAGCCCCGGTCACTTGAATGGGACTGAGCCGCTGCTGTACTACATGACTGATGAACGTGACTTCATCGGCAGAAGGAAGAGGCCACAGTCTTTTCAACTTGTCTGTGGGGGGGCGGTGTCGGAACGTCACTGATCACAGGTTGATGGCCTGTCCTAAGGATACGTCATCGATATGCAACTCACATAAAAATCCCTTTAAATTGGTTGGTCCAGGTCCGGCTTTATCAGAGGACGGGAGACGCTGTTTCTGGAATAGGGAACATCAGTAGGGAAGGAGTGTAAGGTATATTCCCTTCTATGTCACAATATTTCAGGGAATGCCTAAGAAGGTAAAAAGCCCCGGGGATTCTGTGTTTATCTGGTTCCTATTGATTATGGCCACCACCGCTGTCCTGCAGTGGTGGCTGTGATTGCACAGATTGCTCCCTGTATATCTGGGAGGGGTATGGTCACTGTGCCTTAAAGGGACAGTGACTCTAGAGATGGCTGTGTATAAAATGTCCTCCCATTATAGAGCAATACAGTCAGTCTAAGTGGGTAGACCAAGGGTCCAGAGGGGGCGGGGGTCAGGCCTTAAGTTTACTGTGTATAGGTATAAGTCTATTCCGCTGCCGCAGCCATGGTAGGAAATCATGGCGTCCATGCCTTCCTCCTTCTGATCCTACATAGACGAGCACTCCCTCTAGTATATCCAGTGCGCCCGCCCCGGGGACAGAGATCTTATAATCTAATGCTCCGATATTACAGGCGACTTTCATTCCCCCGTCGTCTATTGCAGATGATATTTGTGCCGCTTTTTCTGTATTCTCTCTGGAAGTCTGAACGGCTTAATCACAAGAAGCAAAACGGACACAATTGCTCCATTACATAGATGACGGCTTTACATGCAGCAGATTGACGATGGAATTAAAGGCAGTGATTGCCCAGGATGGATTCACTGGAGAGTGATCTTCTTACAGACTAAGCTGTAGGTCAACTTTTAACCTTTTCACCTCAGTTTTACCCACAATTAATATTGGCTCTCTGTCCCCCCCCCCTCGCCAACTCTCCGCCCTCCCATCCTATCTCTCTGCCCCCCCCATACCTCCACCCTCCCCCTCAGATCTCTCTGCTTTTCCCCTCCCATCTCTCCGTCTTCCCCCTCAGATCTCTCCGCTATCAAATCTAACAAGCTTTATTGGCACGTCCGAATAGATATTTGGCATTGCCAAAGCTAGTAAAGTGGGGGGGGGGGAGGAGTTGGAGTCGGGGGGTGAGTGGTGGGTATGGGGAGGTGGGATGGGTGTTTGGGGTATAACAGTACGTGGAGTCTCATCTTCCTCTTAGTTGGTGGCCGCTATATGGGGTGGGGGTGGGGCGCGTGATTTGGGGTATAACAGTCCGTGGAGTCTCATCTTCCTCTTGTTTGGTGACAGCTGGACACGTATTGGGCAGCGATCTCCACAGTGGCCTCTTCTTCTCACAGTAGGATGTAGAGTTTCCTCTTCTCCCAGTCTGGGATGTGGGCAGAGAGTCTTTGGTAGTAGACGGCCCTCACAGCTGAGTATTTGGTGCAGTGTTGCAGGAAGTGGGTCTCGTCTTCTAGGACCCCCTGGTCACAGTGCTGGCACAGTCTCTTCTCCCGTGGCTTGTACGTCTGCCTGTATCGCCCCGTCTCTATCTCTAGGTTGTGGGCGCTCAGTCTGTATCGGCTCAGGGTCTGTCTGTGCTTGGGGTGGCGTATTCTCTCCAGGTAGGTGGCCATGGTGTAGTCCCTTTGTAGGGATTGGTACACGGTGAGTTTCTTGGAGTTATTTATTTCGTTTCTCCATTCTTCAATGTACCGCTCTCTGTTTGCCTCTGTGGTCGCCTTTATTTCGGCCTTGGTTATCATCTGTTGGTGTTTTTGGTTTGGTGGTTGGCTGCTGTTTGGTTGGTGAATGTCTGGTTTGCTCAGGTGGCTTAGCCATGCTTGGTGGTGGTAGGAGTCGGGCTTGCTCACCTGGATGTGTGCCTGGAAAGCTAGCGCCCTCTTCTGTATGGTGAGCCATAGGGGGGGTCTGCCTAGCTCTGCCCTGCAGGCCATGTTGGTGGTGTTGCGATGGACATGGAGCAGGTATTTGCAGAACTCCAGGTGGAAGTTCTCTGTTGGGCTGGAATCCCACTTTGACTGGTCTGGGTAGGTGGCTGGGCCCCAAACCTCACTGCCATAGAGAAGGATCGGGGAGATGACTGTGTCAAATATCTTCAGCCAGACCCTCACCGGTGGTTTGAGGTGGTACAGTTGTCTTCTGATGGCGTAGAAGGTTCTGCAGGCTTTTGCTTTCAGGGTTTCTATTGCTGCTTTGAAGCTTCCTGATTGGCTGAGCTCCAGCCCCAGGTAGGTGTAGTTGTTGGTTTTCTCCAGTGTGGAGCCGTTCAGTGTGAATTGTGAGGTGGTGGAGGCTTTATTGTGGCCCTTCTTCTGAAATACCATGACTTTGGTCTTCTTCTGGTTGATGGGTAGGGCCCATGTGGTGCTGAATTTTTCCAGCACTGACAGGCTTTCTTGGAGGTCTTTCTCGGTGGCGGCCAGGAGTAGGAGGTCATCGGCGTATAGCAGGAACTTCACCCAAGTCTTCAAGGAGGGCAGATCATATAGACTATATTATATCAATTGTAAATGGGGTGTGACAGAGATGACATCTGCATAGAGAAAGGAGAACACCTATATCAACCATATTCCCCAGCATCAGTGTCTGTCAGCATTGAAAACTGGACTGTAGAAGGTCTGAATCAAACAGAAAGTGAGGAAGAAGAGCTCGCAGACTCTATTGTACGAAGTATAGACTGTGTATAGAGTAAGGAGAACACCCACATCAGCCACCAGTGCAAGGGGGATGTCTAGGGATCCTCAGCATCAGTGTCTGCCGGCGCAGAAAGAGACTCCCAGACTGTAGAAGCAGAGATTAGGAATAAAGCTGTATCCTGCACATGCAGACCGCACGTTACCACCATGGCCACATGCAAAAAGTATAAAACTTAGAGCAATTAGTTCTTTCCATGTTAAAGGGGTCTGGAAGGAATGGAGACTGCCGCATCAACCTTGATGACCAAAATACATACAAATCATTTTTCTATGTCCGAGGTGTCTATAGCCATTACCCGTCCTCGCTTCTGCTGTGACACATCGCCCGGGGTTGTAGATCTTCCCTCATCAGCAGAAGATTACTCAGTAATTGGATTATTTCCCAATTGTCCATATACTCTGGCCGGTCCCTTTCATAAAGGTGATCACTCCTTCTCATCTCTGGTACAGAGGGTATGAAAGTTTAGATCCGCCATATTTGTTTACAGTAGACCCACCATCAGTTGTGCGGACTCCCTATGTGACTGAATTTTGAGTGGAGATTCCTCCTTAGGTGGAAAGAGACCTCCGATTCTGGCCTCTGGGACTCGGCGGGTTGTTGCTTTCTCGGTACATCAAAAACATGAGTGGCCCTGAAACTTTTGGGCGTCTGGATCCTGTCCTGAGGACCTCTCTTAGGGAACAGGCTCCTCTCTATGACTTCATATGGCAGGTTTGGGGCAGAGAAGACTTGACCTCGTAAGGTCTGGATTTGCAGTTGTCCATGTCCGTCTTTAGTGAGTAGGACATTAGAGCTGAGGTCTTTTTTGGTAACCTCTTCTGTGTAAGTTCCCTGCCAGGGTGTCGGCACCCGGTTAATATGTAAGGTTGGTGGCCTCTGTAGGTTGGTGCTCACATTCCATGAAGACTTCCTAGGTGGAGACGTCCGGCCATCGCTTGCTTGCTTCCCTCTCGCTTTGGCCATTCTTACGTCTTTTTCAGTTCCTGCTTTTTCCATCGTGCCGTTGGCTCCTTGGTTGTATCTTGGGTCCATACACCGATCGGTTGGTTTAGACTTTGGAGAAGTTTCCATTTTCAGGTAAATTTTGTTCGATTTTTCTGTTTTTGTGGAATCGCAAGATGGAGTCTGCTGAAGAAAAGGAGGAGGTTACTGCAATGATGAGGAATGGACAGATTAGTATACCCCTGGACAACCCCTTTAAGGTGGCCATAAGCATTAGACAGAAGCACGTTGATAGTCCAGCAATTGATTGGTTTACAATCTTTCTGCTAATGCAGACATAATATACAAGTGTTGGGTACAGGGGAATAAGGCGGTGCCAGACAATGTATATGGGTTCTGTATTTTTCTCCTCCCCACTTGGGGGTTGCACATGACACCCTGAAACAGATTCTTTATTGAATGAGACCCACGGAGAGGAATTGACATGAACATACAGCCTGGTCGGTATTAATGAGGACGTGAACATTCGGACCAAACCGTATTGATTGAGACATGATTGTAAGACCTGATTGGCATTGATAAGGACCTGCTCTTGTGGCTCGGGATGTGTATGTATGGCCCGGTCGGTGTAATCAGGATGCGTGTGTATGGCCCGGTCAGTGTAGGTCAGGATGTGTATGTATGGCCCGGTCGGTGTAATCAGGATGCGTATGTATGGCCCGGTCGGTGTAATCAGGATGCGTGTGTATGGCCCGGTCAGTGTAGGTCAGGATGTGTATGTATGGCCCGGTCGGTGTAGGTCAGGATGCGTATGTATGGCCCGGTCGGTGTAGATCAGGATGCGTATGTATGGCCCGGTCGGTGTAGGTCAGGATGTGTATGTATGGCCCGGTCGGTGTAGATCAGGATGTGTATGTATGGCCCGGTTGCTAGAGATCAGGATGCGTATGTACGGCCCGGTCGGTGTAGGTCAGGACGCGTATGTACGGCCCTGTCGGTGTAGGTCAGGACGCGTATGTACGGCCCGGTCGGTGTAGGTCAGGACGCGTATGTACGGCCCGGTCGGTGTGGGTCAGGATGTGTATGTACGGCCCGGTCGGTGTAGGTCAGGATGTGGATGTACGGCCCGGTCGGTGTAGGTCAGGATGTGTATGTACGGCCCGGTCGGTGTGGGTCAGGATGTGTATGTACGGCCCGGTCGGTGTGGGTCAGGATGTGTATGTACGGCCCGGTCGGTGTGGGTCAGGATGTGTATGTACGGCCCGGTCGGTGTAAGTCAGGATGTGTATGTACGGCCCGGTCGGTGTAGATCAGGATGTGTATGTATGGCCCGGTCGGTGTAGATCAGGATGTGTATGTACGGCCCGGTCGGTATAAGTCAGGATGTGTATGTACGGCCCGGTCGGTGTGGGTCAGGATGTGTATGTATGGCCCGGTCGGTGTGGGTCAGGATGTGTATGTATGGCCCGGTCGGTGTGGGTCAGGATGTGTATGTATGGCCCGGTCGGTGTGGGTCAGGATGTGTATGTATGGCCCGGTCGGTGTGGGTCAGGATGTGTATGTATGGCCCGGTCGGTGTGGGTCAGGATGTGTATGTATGGCCCGGTCGGTGTGGGTCAGGATGTGTATGTATGGCCCGGTCGGTGTGGGTCAGGATGTGTATGTATGGCCCGGTCGGTGTGGGTCAGGATGTGTATGTATGGCCCGGTCGGTGTGGGTCAGGATGTGTATGTATGGCCCGGTCGGTGTAGGTCAGGATGTGTATGTATGGCCCGGTTGCTAGAGATCAGGATGTGTATGTACGGCCCGGTCGGTGTAGGTCAGGATGTGTATGTATGGCCCGGTCGGTGTAGGTCAGGATGTGTATGTAAGGCCCGGTCGGTGTAGGTCAGGATACGTAAGTATGGCCCGGTCAGTGTAGATCAGGATGTGTATGTATGGCCCGGTCGGTGTAGATCAGGATGTGTATGTATGGCCCGGTTGCTAGAGATCAGGATGTGTATGTTTTTTCCCGGTCGGTGTAGATCAGGATGTGTATGTATGGCCCGGTCGGTGTAGATCAGGATGCGTATGTATGGCCCGGTCGGTGTAGGTCAGGATGTGTATGTATGGCCCGGTCGGTGTAGATCAGGATGTGTATGTATGGCCCGGTTGCTAGAGATCAGGATGTGTATGTATGGCCCGGTCGGTGTAGGTCAGGATGTGTATGTATGGCCCGGTCGGTGTAGATCAGGATGTGTATGTATGGCCCGGTCGGTGTAGGTCAGGATGTGGATGTATGGCCCGGTTGCTAGAGATCAGGATGTGTATGTACGGCCCGGTCGGTGTAGGTCAGGATGTGTATGTATGGCCCGGTCGGTGTAGATCAGGATGTGTATGTATGGCCCGGTTGCTAGAGATCAGGATGTGTATGTACGGCCCGGTCGGTGTAGGTCAGGATGTGTATGTACGGCCCGGTCGGTGTAAGTCAGGATGTGTATGTACGGCCCGGTCGGTGTAGATCAGGATGTGTATGTACGGCCCGGTCGGTGTAGATCAGGATGTGTATGTACGGCCCGGTCGGTGTAGGTCAGGATGTGTATGTACGGCCCGGTCGGTGTAGATCAGGATGTGTATGTACGGCCCGGTCGGTGTAGATCAGGATGTGTATGTACGGCCCGGTCGGTGTAGATCAGGAAGTGTATGTATGGCCCGGTCGGTGTAGGTCAGGATGTGTATGTATGGCCCGGTCGGTGTAGATCAGGATGTGTATGTATGGCCCGGTCGGTGTAGGTCAGGATGTGTATGTATGGCCCGGTCGGTGTAGATCAGGATGTGTATGTATGGCCCGGTCGGTGTAGATCAGGATGTGTATGTATGGCCCGGTTGCTAGAGATCAGGATGCGTATGTATGGCCCGGTCGGTGTAGATCAGGATGCGTATGTATGGCCCGGTCGGTGTAGGTCAGGATGTGTATGTAAGGCCCGGTCGGTGTAGGTCAGGATGTGTATGTATGGCCCGGTCAGTGTAGATCAGGATGTGTATGTATGGCCCAGTCGGTGTACATCAGGATGTGTATGTATGGCCCGGTTGCTAGAGATCAGGATGTGTATGTATGGCCCGGTCGGTGTAGATCAGGATGTGTATGTATGGCCCGGTCGGTGTAGATCAGGATGCGTATGTATGGCCCGGTCGGTGTAGGTCAGGATGTGTATGTATGGCCCGGTCGGTGTAGATCAGGATGTGTATGTATGGCCCGGTTGCTAGAGATCAGGATGTGTATGTATGGCCCGGTCGGTGTAGATCAGGATGTGTATGTTTGGCCCGGTCGGTGTAGGTCAGGATGTGTATGTATGGCCCGGTCGGTGTAGATCAGGATGTGTATGTATGGCCCGGTCGGTGTAGGTCAGGATGTGGATGTATGGCCCGGTTGCTAGAGATCAGGATGTGTATGTACGGCCCGGTCGGTGTAGGTCAGGATGTGTATGTATGGCCCGGTCGGTGTAGATCAGGATGTGTATGTATGGCCCGGTTGCTAGAGATCAGGATGTGTATGTACGGCCCGGTCGGTGTAGGTCAGGATGTGTATGTACGGCCCGGTCGGTGTAAGTCAGGATGTGTATGTACGGCCCGGTCGGTGTAGATCAGGATGTGTATGTACGGCCCGGTCGGTGTAGATCAGGATGTGTATGTACGGCCCGGTCGGTGTAGGTCAGGATGCGTATGTACGGCCCGGTCGGTGTAGATCAGGATGCGTATGTACGGCCCGGTCGGTGTAGATCAGGATGCGTATGTACGGCCCGGTCGGTGTGGGTCAGGATGTGTATGTACGGCCCGGTCGGTGTAAGTCAGGATGTGTATGTACGGCCCGGTCGGTGTAGATCAGGATGTGTATGTACGGCCCGGTCGGTGTAGATCAGGATGTGTATGTACGGCCCGGTCGGTGTAGATCAGGATGTGTATGTATGGCCCGGTCGGTGTAGGTCAGGATGTGTATGTATGGCCCGGTCGGTGTAGATCAGGATGTGTATGTATGGCCCGGTCGGTGTAGATCAGGATGTGTATGTATGGCCCGGTTGCTAGAGATCAGGATGCGTATGTATGGCCCGGTCGGTGTAGATCAGGATGCGTATGTATGGCCCGGTCGGTGTAGATCAGGATGCGTGTGTATGGCCCGGTCGGTGTGGGTCAGGATGTGTATGTGTGGCCCGGTCGGTGTAGGTCAGGATGCGTGTGTATGGCCCGGTCGGTGTAGGTCAGGATGCGTATGTGTGGCCCGGTCGGTGTGGGTCAGGATGCGTATGTGTGGCCCGGTCGGTGTGGGTCAGGATGCGTATGTGTGGCCCGGTCGGTGTGGGTCAGGATGCGTATGTGTGGCCCGGTCGGTGTGGGTCAGGATGCGTATGTGTGGCCCGGTCGGTGTGGGTCAGGATGCGTATGTGTGGCCCGGTCGGTGTGGGTCAGGATGCGTATGTGTGGCCCGGTCGGTGTGGGTCAGGATGCGTATGTGTGGCCCGGTCGGTGTGGGTCAGGATGCGTATGTGTGGCCCGGTCGGTGTAGGTAGGATGTGTATGTATGGCCCGGTCGGTGTAGGTCAGGATGTGTATGTATGGCCCGGTCGGTGTGGGTCAGGATGCGTATGTATGGCCCGGTCGGTGTAGGTCAGGATGCGTATGTATGGCCCGGTCGGTGTAGGTCAGGATGCGTATGTATGGCCCGGTCGGTGTGGGTCAGGATGCGTATGTATGGCCCGGTCGGTGTGGGTCAGGATGCGTATGTGTGGCCCGGTCGGTGTGGGTCAGGATGCGTATGTGTGGCCCGGTCGGTGTAGGTCAGGATGTGTATGTGTGGCCCGGTCGGTGTAGATCAGGATGTGTATGTATGGCCCGGTTGCTAGAGATCAGGATGTGTATGTATGGCCCGGTCGGTGTAGATCAGGATGTGTATGTTTGGCCCGGTCGGTGTAGGTCAGGATGCGTTTGTGTGGCCCGGTCGGTGTGGGTCAGGATGCATATGTGTGGCCCGGTCGGTGTGGGTCAGGATGTGTATGTGTGGCCCGGTCGGTGTGGGTCAGGATGTGTATGTGTGGCCCGGTCGGTGTGGGTCAGGATGTGTATGTGTGGCCCGGTCGGTGTGGGTCAGGATGTGTATGTGTGGCCCGGTCGGTGTGGGTCAGGATGTGTATGTGTGGCCCGGTCGGTGTGGGTCAGGATGTGGATGTGTGGCCCGGTCGGTGTAGGTCAGGATGTGTATGTGTGGCCCGGTCGGTGTGGGTCAGGATGTGTATGTGTGGCCCGGTCGGTGTGGGTCAGGATGTGTATGTGTGGCCCGGTCGGTGTGGGTCAGGATGTGTATGTGTGGCCCGGTCGGTGTAGGTCAGGATGTGTATGTGTGGCCCGGTCGGTGTAGGTCAGGATGTGTATGTGTGGCCCGGTCGGTGTGGGTCAGGATGTGTATGTGTGGCCCGGTCGGTGTAGGTCAGGATGTGTATGTGTGGCCCGGTCGGTGTGGGTCAGGATGTGTATGTGTGGCCCGGTCGGTGTAGGTCAGGATGTGTATGTATGGCCCGGTCGGTGTAGGTCAGGATGTGTATGTAGGACCTGGCTTGGTTAGTATGGCTGGGCACTGCAGCTCTTCCTCTCCGTCCAGTCTACCACAATCTCACCTCCATCTTTGTTGAGACGTCTTCTTCTCTCCCCTCGATGTCTCTCCTAATTTTCTCCATCTTCCTTATTCCCCTTGTGTAGTCTTCCTTGTCTTTCTTCCACATAGCACTGCGGAGGAACCTACAAGGAGAAGGACGGCCATCATGGAGGAATACTGGAGGACCAATGTGAATACCGTTCAGTAATTCCCCAGTTACTGTGTCTTATTCTATCAGGATCATACAGTCTGGTGTTAGATACAAATATGATATTGCCCGGTGTATCTAATCCTGTCATGTATGATAACGTCCGGCGTATCTAATCCTGTCATGTATGATATTGTCCGGCGTATCTAATCCTGTCATGTATGATATTGTCCGGCGTATCTAATCCTGGCATGTATGATATTGTCCGGCGTATCTAATCCTGGCATGTATGATATTGTCCGGCGTATCTAATCCTGTCATGTATGATATTGTCTGTAGTATCTAATCCTGTCATGTATGATATTGTCTGTAGTATCTAATCCTGTCATGTATGATATTGTCTGTAGTATCTAATCCTGTCATGTATGATATTGTCTGGTGTATCTAATCCTGTCATGTATGCTACTGTGCGGTGTATCTAATCCTGTCATGTATGATATTGTCCGGCGTATCTAATCCTGTCATGTATGATATTGTCCGACGTATCTAATCCTGTCGTGTATGATATTGTCCGGCGTATCCAATCCTGTCGTGTATGCTACTGTGCGGTGTATCTAATCCTGTCATGTATGATATTGTCCGGCGTATCTAATCCTGTCATGTATGATATTGTCTGACGTATCTAATCCTGTCGTGTATGATATTGTCCGGCGTATCCAATCCTGTCGTGTATGCTACTGTGCGGTGTATCTAATCCTGTCATGTATGATATTGTCCGGCGTATCTAATCCTGTCATGTATGATATTGTCCGACGTATCTAATCCTGTCATGTATGATATTGTCCGGCGTATCCAATCCTGTCGTGTATGCTACTGTGCGGTGTATCTAATCCTGTCATGTATGATATTGTCCGGCGTATCTAATCCTGTCATGTATGATATTGTCCGGCGTATCTAATCCTGTCATGTATGATATTGTCCGGCGTATCTAATCCTGTCATGTATGATATTGTCCGGTGTATCCAATCCTGTCATGTATGCTACTGTGCGGTGTATCTAATCCTGTCATGTATGATATTGTCCGGCGTATCTAATCCTGTCATGTATAATATTCTCCGGCGTATCTAATCATGTCATGTATGATATTGTCCGGTGTATCCAATCCTGTCATGTATGATATTGTCCGGCGTATCTAAGCATCTTGTGTTAGTCTTAGAGAACCACAAGACTGTAATGTTCTAAAAGCTTCTCCATGTGACCACGGTCTGCAGCTCCTCCTATGTGGACGTCACGCTGCCCCATCACTGACCTGGCGGCAGATCGGTGGCACCAGACGTGGCACAGGTCCATGGCTGTGCGCCCCTCTGAGTCCTTGGCGTGGACATCGGCTCCGGCGTTCACCAGCTCTGCTATACAGTGGTCCAGACCCTCACTGGCGGCCCGGTGCAGGGGGGTGGTGAGGTCCGTGCTCCTCCTAAATACACGCAGAGAATGGACATGTACACAGAGGGGGAGGGGCCAAGCCAACCCCTGGAGGCCGGTGACCCAGCTTTCCCAGACTCCTGAGCAGTAATATCCATAGGTATACAGTAATAGCAGAGCTGAAGGAGAATCACTGAGAAATCAGTGGCCAACCCCAAGGAAGCTGCAATATCAGAAACCTCATCCTCCACATATAACCTGCAGAACCTCATCATATACACCCCAGCTGCTGCAGAACCTCATCATATACACCCCAGCTACTGCAGAACCTCATCATATACACCTCAGCTGCTGCAGAACCTCATCATATACACCCCAGCTGCTGCAGAACCTCATCATATACACCCCAGCTACTGCAGAACCTCATCATATACACCCCAGCTACTGCAGAACCTCATCATATACACCCCAGCTACTGCAGAACCTCATAATATACACCCCAGCTGCTGCAGAACCTCATCATATACACCCCAGCTGCTGCAGAACCTCATCATATACACCCCAGCTACTGCAGAACCTCATCATATACACCTCAGCTGCTGCAGAACCTCATCATATACACCTCAGCTACTGCAGAACCTCATCATATACACCCCAGCTACTGCAGAACCTCATCATATACACCGCAGCTGCTGCAGAACCTCATCATATACACCCCAGCTACTGCAGAACCTCATCATATACACCTCAGCTACTGCAGAACCTCATCATATACACCACAGCTACTGCAGAACTTCATCATATACACCTCAGCTGCTGCAGAACTTCATCATATACACCCCAGCTACTGCAGAACCTCATCATATACACCCCAGCTACTGCAGAACCTCATCATATACACCTCAGCTGCTGCAGAACCTCATCATACACACCTCAGCTGCTGCAGAACCTCATCATATACACCCCAGCTACTGCAGAACCTCATCATATACACCCCAGCTACTGCAGAACCTCATCATATACACCTCAGCTGCTGCAGAACCTCATCATATACCTCAGCTACTGCAGAACTTCATCATATACACCTCAGCTGCTGCAGAACTTCATCATATACACCTCAGCTGCTGCAGAACTTCATCATATACACCTCAGCTGCTGCAGAACCTCATCATATACCTCAGCTACTGCAGAACCTCATCATATACACCCCAGCTACTGCAGAACCTCATCATATACACCACAGCTGCTGCAGAACCTCATCATATACACCTCAGCTGCTGCAGAACTTCATCATATACACCTCAGCTGCTGCAGAACCTCATCATATACACCTCAGCTGCTGCAGAACCTCATCATATACACCCCAGCTGCTGCAGAACCTCATCATATACACCTCAGCTGCTGCAGAACCTCATCATATACACCCCAGCTACTGCAGAACCTCATCATATACACCTCAGCTACTGCAGAACCTCATCATATACACCCCAGCTACTGCAGAACCTCATCATATACACCTCTGCTGCTGCAGAACCTCATCATATACCTCAGCTACTGCAGAACCTCATCATATACACCCCAGCTACTGCAGAACCTCATCATATACACCCCAGCTACTGCAGAACCTCATCATATACACCCCAGCTACTGCAGAACCTCATCATATACACCCCAGCTACTGCAGAACCTCATCATATACACCTCAGCTGCTGCAGAACTTCATCATATACACCTCAGCTGCTGCAGAACCTCATCATATACACCTCAGCTGCTGCAGAACCTCATCATACACCTCAACTGCTGCAGAACCTCATCATATACACCTCAGCTACTGAAGAACCTCATCATATACACCTCTGCTGCTGCAGAACCTCATCATATACACCTCAACTGCTGCAGAACCTCATCATATACACCTCAGCTACTGAAGAACCTCATCATATACACCTCTGCTGCTGCAGAACCTCATCATATACACCACAGCTACTGCAGAACCTCATCATATACACCACAGCTACTGCAGAACCTCATCATATACACCTCAGCTGCTGCAGAACCTCATCATATACACCACAGCTACTGCAGAACCTCATCATATACACCTCAGCTGCTGCAGAACCTCATCATATACACCTCAGCTGCTGCAGAACCTCATCATATACACCTCAGCTGCTGCAGAACCTCATCATATACCTCAGCTACTGCAGAACCTCATCATATACACCCCAGCTGCTGCAGAACCTCATCATATACACCTCAGCTGCTGCAGAACCTCATCATATACACCCCAGCTGCTGCAGAACCTCATCATATACACCTCAGCTACTGCAGAACCTCATCATATACACCTCAGCTGCTGCAGAACCTCATCATACACCTCAACTGCTGCAGAACCTCATCATATACACCCCAGCTGCTGCAGAACCTCATCATATACCTCAGCTACTGCAGAACCTCATCATATACACCTCAGCTGCTGCAGAACCTCATCATATACCTCAGCTACTGCAGAACCTCATCATATACACCCCAGCTGCTGCAGAACCTCATCATATACCTCAGCTACTGCAGAACCTCATCATATACACCACAGCTGCTGCAGAACCTCATCATATACACCTCAGCTACTGCAGAACCTCATCATATACACCTCAGCTACTGCAGAACCTCATCATATACACCACAGCTACTGCAGAACCTCATCATATACACCTCAGCTGCTGCAGAACCTCATCATATACCACAGCTGCTGCAGAACCTCATCATATACACCTCAGCTGCTGCAGAACCTCATCATATACACCCCAGCTGCTGCAGAACCTCATCATATACACCTCAGCTGCTGCAGAACCTCATCATATACACCCCAGCTGCTGCAGAACCTCATCATATACACCTCAGCTACTGCAGAACCTCATCATATACACCTCAGCTGCTGCAGAACCTCATCATATACACCACAGCTGCTGCAGAGCCTCATCATATACACCTCAGCTGCTGCAGAACCTCATCCTATACTCCTCAGCTGCTGCAGAACCTCATCATCCATCCTGCAGTCGGAGTCTCCATTCCATCCTTGTACTCCTGTCTATTTGGTGTCTCACACGTTCACGTCGGCTCCTTGCTGCAGCAGATACCGCAGACATTGCACTGCCCGGCCACCGCTCTTCTGATTCATCACCAGGTGCAGCGCTCTCCATCCGTACACACTGGCCACATTGACATCCATGCCATAGTCTTCCAGCAATAGTTTTAGGCATTGGAGACGGCCGTGTATGGCTGCCATGTGCAACACCGTAAAACCCTGCAATTAAAAAAAAATAATAAGTCAGCCATTTTGATTCTACTCCAAGCTTTCCATATCTGCATTGTTATCCATTGTAGATGTCCCTGACACCGTAATATCCTCTTTCTTCACCAGAAAACTGGCGTAGAGTGCGACTCATCCTGCAAAAAACAAGACCCACACAGTTAAAATAGGAAGTTAAGACCAAAATAGGCTCCTCCCTAAAAAATAAGGTCTGGTGTCGATGTGACTATATTTAGGGGGTCTGATATTGATATAGGAGACCGGAATATACTTAAATCCCCAGAGTATAACAGGTGGAGGCCAAGGGGAGGTGACGAAAATATAACAAAAACCTTTCATATTCACCTGTCTTTGGCCTCCTGATGGCGTCTGGCGCTCTCCTATTACGTCATACACCCAGCAACACTGCTGAGGCCTGTGATTGGGCCACCTCTGGTCACGTGGGTCATGACATCATGGCGCTCAGAGTGTCTATGTCACTGCTAAGGCCCAATCACAGGCCTCCGAGCACCAGACATCATCGAGGAGGCGGAGACAAAGCGCTGAAGGCCCAAAAGAGGTAACAAAAGGTGAGCGGGAATGATTTTTTATTTTTTACACCCTGGGTACGAATCTTGGTCCTGAAGCCTAAAGGGAACGAATCTCGAGAAGTTCGCCCGTATCTACTCTAAATATATTTAACCACACCCTCTTATATATAAACCACACCCACTGATGAAGCCACTCCCATTGCACCCCGATCGGCTCCTCGATCCTCCTCTCCCCGGCGTCCGCTTGTCCTGTAATACAATGATGAGCTCCATATTGTGTAAATTACCCAGATGACCCTTAATTACGTCCTGATCCCCTCCTAAGTGACCATCCTCTATGGGGACGTGACGTATCCTCTCCAATCATATAATGTAACAGCGACAGATGGCGGCGGATTACCAGGGCGGAGCGGATTAACTGAGCTTTGCTGCCTTCAATCCACCGCGCTTGATATTGTCTGGAGGTGGGAGAGCGGGGGCCGGGGGCTCCTGATTATGTAATGGTCGGCTCTGGGCAGAGGAGCTGACACTTACGTATCTGTCCGCCTTGGCCGGAGAGTCCGCCATCTTCATAGAAAGCTGTAACCAGTCCACGTTCCCGATAGAGGCCGCCATCAGCTGGTCCCTTAGCACATTCATGTTCTCCTGGGATTCTGAGATTTGGGGGGGCCCTGCGGGGCGCCTGTAATACATGATATATATTATACAAGACGCTGGCGCTGACTCTCCGTGGCGGATGTCGATGCTCTACACTCCGTCTCCCGATGAATGGGCCTAACCAGCCCGAGTCTCAATATGTCCATATGTACGGGCTTGTTTTTTGTGGGACGAATGTCTTTTTACTTGGCACCATTTTGCGGTAAATGTTGTATTTAACTTTTATTAATGTTGTTTGGGGGACTGCATGAAATAATCTGCACTTGTGTTTTTGGGATTTCTTTTCCACCGTGTGGTGATGTAATGTGGTCACTTTCTTGGGTGGGACAATATGGTTGAGCTGATACCCGATGTACGTAGCTTTGGTTATCTTATGACTGTTTGTTTGCTTAGGAGACGATATTCAGTCAGGAGGTGGATGTTATACAGTGCGGGTAACTGGAGGGGGGCTGTATACTGCGGGGACAACTGGAAGGGGGCTGTATACTGCGGGGACAACTGGAAGGGGGCTGTATACTGCGGGGACAACTGGAAGGGGGCTGTATACTGCGGGGACAACTGGAGGGGGCTGTATACTGTGGGAACAACTGGTGGGGGGATGTATACTGCGGGGACAACTGGAAGGGGCTGTATACTATGGGCGAAACTGGAGGGGGGGCTGTATACTGCGGGGACAACTGGAAGGGGCTGTATACTATGGGAACAACAGGAGGGGGGCTGTATACTATGGGAACAACAGGAGGGGGGCTGTATACTGCGGGGACAACTGGAGGGGGGCTGTATACTATGGGGTAAACTGGAGGGGGCTGTAAACTGTGAGGGCAACTAGAAGGAGCTGTATACTATGGGGTAAACTGGAGGGGGGCTGTATACTATGGGGGAAACTGGAGGGGGGGCTGTATACTGCGGGGACAACTGGAAGGGGCTGTATACTATGGGAACAACAGGAGGGGGGCTGTATACTATGGGAACAACAGGAGGGGGGCTGTATACTGCGGGGACAACTGGAGGGGGGCTGTATACTATGGGGTAAACTGGAGGGGGCTGTATACTGTGAGGGCAACTAGAAGGAGCTGTATACTATGGGGTAAACTGGAGGGGGGCTGTATACTGTGGGGACAACTGGAGGGGGGCTGTATACTGTGAGGGCAACTCGAGAGGGACTATATACTATGGAGGAAACTGGGAGGGGGATGTTAAACTGTGGGGGCAACTGGAAGGCATTATAATGTGGGGACACATTAAAGGGGACATTGTAATGGGGGACAACTGTAGGGGGCAGTATACTGTGGGTGCCGGCCTCAACACTGGAGGACTAAGATATCACACCACTATAGGATAGAGCCTTGCAATGTGAGCTGACCCTCCATATGGCCTGTCTGGTGGTTATGGCGGCGCCCCCATCAAATCCTAAGGGGCAGATTTATTAAAATGGCCTAAAACCGAAACTGTCTAAGCTGCCCATAGCAGCCAATCACAGTGCAGCTTTCATTCTATATTCTGCTACTGTAAAATAAAAGCTGCACTGTGATTGGTTGCTAAAACAGTTCAGCTTTTCGGCCCCTATGAGAGGTGCAGGGGGTGCAGGAATAAAAACCCTAAAGCCCCGGAACACAAATTGTGTACTAGGGGCCCCTATAGACCCTTCCCCCTGACATGGAGGCTTGGTACGATGCGCACAGCGGTCTACGTGGCGTAGAAGTAATCGCGTGAAGCCAGTAATGTTCTGTAGATAGTTTCATTAAATAATTCCTTGTAATCCCTGACTAGAGCCTTCTACAGCCGGAGATTACCCGGGTCAGCCAGGGGTCAGCGCTGTTTACTACCATGTCCTCAAATACGGCTGACGAGGGGTGCGAGGAGAATGTCCGCCATCCTAAAGATACAAGGAGACCTTCCGCTAATCTGGGATACAATAAAACGGTAATAGTCCATGAATCCAGCACCGGCTACAGGCATACTACATATACTGCACATACTACCGCAAGAAACACGCCGAGTATCATACAACAGAAAGGGGGACAACATGTGCCGCAGATTTAGCTCCACCCACTTTTATGCTGACTCCGCCCATTCTCATTCATTTTTCATGTGCCCCCCCCACACACACACAGTATAATCCTCCTACAGTCCCCCGCACATTATATGTCTCCACATTGTAATGTCCCCTCCTACTGCCCCACCGTATTAGCTCCCTCTCCTGGTCCCCAGTTTAAACCTGAAACTGGAGCAGCTGGAGGGGACATTAGCAGTGGGGGTAGATGGAGGGGGCAATAAATAAATGGCAGATGAAGTGGGACATTGAACTCGGGCAGCTAGAAGCAGACATTAAACCGTAGGGGTAGCTGGAGGGGGACATTACATTGGGGGCAACTAGAGGCAGATAGGTCCCCCTCTAACTACTCCCATGGTTTAATGTCCCCTCCAGTTTAATGTCCCCCAGTTTAAGTGCCCCCTTCATCTGCCCCCAGTTTCATGCCCCCCTCCATCTCAGCCCCCAGTATAATGACAAACACACACACAGTCTCTCTCTCTATCTCTCTTTTTCTCTCTCGCTTTACCGGTTACAGTAACATTCCTATAATCCAGCACTGGTTACAGTAACATTCCTATAATCCAGCACTGGTTACAGTAACATTCCTATAATCCAGCACTGGTTACAGTAGCAATCCTATAATCCAGCACTGGTTACAGTAACATTCCTATAATCCAGCACTGGTTACAGTAGCAATCCTATAATCCAGCACTGGTTACAGTAACATTCCTATAATCCAGCACTGGTTACAGTAACATTCCTATAATCCAGCGCTGGTTACAGTAACATTCCTATAATCCAGCACTGGTTACAGTAGCAATCCTATAATCCAGCACCGGTTACAGTAAGAATCCTATAATCCAGCACTGGTTACAGTAGCAATCCTATAATCCAGCACTGGTTACAGTAGCAATCCTATAATCCAGCACTGGTTACAGTAACATTCCTATAATCCAGCACTGGTTACAGTAGCAATCCTATAATCCAGCGCTGGTTACAGTAACATTCCTATAATCCAGCACTGGTTACAGTAACATTCCTATAATCCAGCACTGGTTACAGTAGCAATCCTATAATCCAGCACTGGTTACAGTAACATTCCTATAATCCAGCACTGGTTACAGTAGCAATCCTATAATCCAGCACTGGTTACAGTAACATTCCTATAATCCAGCGCTGGTTACAGTAACATTCCTATAATCCAGCGCTGGTTACAGTAGCAATCCTATAATCCAGCACTGGTTACAGTAACATTCCTATAATCCAGCACTGGTTACAGTAACATTCCTATAATCCAGCGCTGGTTACAGTAACATTCCTATAATCCAGCACTGGTTACAGTAGCAATCCTATAATCCAGCACCGGTTACAGTAAGAATCCTATAATCCAGCACTGGTTACAGTAGCAATCCTATAATCCAGCACTGGTTACAGTAGCAATCCTATAATCCAGCACTGGTTACAGTAACATTCCTATAATCCAGCGCTGGTTACAGTAACATTCCTATAATCCAGCACTGGTTACAGTAAGAATCCTATAATCCAGCACTGGTTACAGTAACATTCCTATAATCCAGCACTGGTTACAGTAGCAATCCTATAATCCAGCACTGGTTACAGTAACATTCCTATAATCCAGCACTGGTTACAGTAGCAATCCTATAATCCAGCACTGGTTACAGTAACATTCCTATAATCCAGCGCTGGTTACAGTAACATTCCTATAATCCAGCGCTGGTTACAGTAACATTCCTATAATCCAGCACTGGTTACAGTAGCAATCCTATAATCCAGCACCGGTTACAGTAACATTCCTATAATCCAGCACTGGTTACAGTAGCAATCCTATAATCCAGCACTGGTTACAGTAACATTCCTATAATCCAGCACTGGTTACAGTAGCAATCCTATAATCCAGCACTGGTTACAGTAACATTCCTATAATCCAGCACTGGTTACAGTAAGAATCCTATAATCCAGCACTGGTTACAGTAACATTCCTATAATCCAGCACTGGTTACAGTAACGTTCCTATAATCCAACACTGGTTACAGTAACATTCCTATAGTCTGACCTTCTCCCTATAACCTGGCACATTCCTTTAGTACAAACCTTGCTCCCCCTCATAAGGTCCAGACTTCGTTGCCACTTACCCCTGAGACATGGCGGCGCTTTCCTTCTCTTTCTCCAGGGGTTAATCCAACTCTATAACCTCAGAGCCGGGATACAACAACACCATCACCAGGCAACAGGTAGTGTAATAATAACACAGGGCGGGGGCAGGGATGCTGGCTAAACACTGTATAGATAGAGCAGGGTGTATATATATACAAAACTGGGCACCTACACACATAACAGCACGTATATATACACCACGTGTGCAGACGTAAGCACCTACAGTACATGCACAGACACATGTGGACATACAGGTCACACATATACATACATGTAAACAAGCACATATGTATACGCTACGTCCTCTGTATTAGAGACACCCCATCTAGTAGCCTGTTAGGATTTATCCATCTAATGTGAATTCACACTAATACTAATCGATGGCTTCCCCATGCTGTACCACATTCTTGTCTAGGGGGCGCACCAGCCACCTCAAGGGCAGTCAAGGGGAGCTCACTACATACAGATTATACAGTCACCACTAGGGGGAGCTCACTACATACAGATTATACAGTCACCACTAGGAGGAGCTCACTACATACAGATTATACAGTCACCACTGAGGGGAGCTCACTACATATAGATTATACAGTCACCACTAGGAGGAGCTCACTACATACAGATTATACAGTCACCACTAGGGGGAGCTCACTACATACAGATTATACAGTCACCACTAGGAGGAGCTCACTACATACAGATTATACAGTCACCACTAGGGGGAGCTCACTACATACAGATTATACAGTCACCACTAGGGGGAGCTCACTACATACAGATTATACAGTCACCACTAGGGGGAGCTCACTACATACAGATTATACAGTCACCACTAGGAGGAGCTCACTACATACAGATTATACAGTCACCACTAGGAGGAGCTCACTACATACAGATTATACAGTCACCACTAGGAGGAGCTCACTACATACAGATTATACAGCCACCACTAGGGGGAGCTCACTACATACAGATTATACAGTCACCACTAGGAGGAGCTCACTACATACAGATTATACAGTCACCACTAGGAGGAGCTCACTACATACAGATTATACAGCCACCACTAGGGGGAGCTCACTACATACAGATTATACATCACCACTAGGGGGAGCTCACTACATACAGATTATACAGTCACCACTAGGGGGAGCTCACTACATACAGATTATACAGTCACCACTAGGGGGAGCTCACTACATACAGATTATACAGTCACCACTAGGGGGAGCTCACTACATACAGATTATACAGTCACCACTAGAAGAGCTCACTACATACAGATTATACAGTCACCACTAGGGGGAGCTCACTACATACAGATTATACAGTCACCACTAGAAGAGCTCACTACATACAGATTATACAGTCACCACTAGGGGGAGCTCACTACATACAGATTATACAGTCACCACTAGAAGAGCTCACTACATACAGATTATACAGTCACCACTAGGGGGAGCTCACTACATACAGATTATACAGTCACCACTAGAAGAGCTCACTACATACAGATTATACAGCCACCACTAGGAGGAGCTCACTACATACAGATTATACAGTCACCACTAGGAGGAGCTCACTACATACAGATTATACAGCCACCACTAGGAGGAGCTCACTACATACAGATTATACAGCCACCACTAGGGGGAGCTCACTACATACAGATTATACAGCCACCACTAGGGGGAGCTCACTACATACAGATTATACAGCCACCACTAGGAGGAGCTCACTACATACAGATTATACAGTCACCACTAGAGGGAGCTCACTACATACAGATTATACAGTCACCACTAGAGGGAGCTCACTACATACAGATTATACAGTCACCACTAGAGGGAGCTCATTACATACAGATTATACAGCCACCACTAGGAGGAGCTCACTACATACAGATTATACAGTCACCACTAGGAGGAGCTCACTACATACAGATTATACAGTCACCACTAGGAGGAGCTCACTACATACAGATTATACAGCCACCACTAGGGGGAGCTCACTACATACAGATTATACAGCCACCACTAGGGGGAGCTCACTACATACAGATTATACAGCCACCACTAGGAGGAGCTCACTACATACAGATTATACAGCCACCACTAGGGGGAGCTCACTACATACAGATTATACAGCCACCACTAGGGGGAGCTCACTACATACAGATTATACAGCCACCACTAGGAGGAGCTCACTACATACAGATTATACAGTCACCACTAGAGGGAGCTCACTACATACAGATTATACAGCCACCACTAGGGGGAGCTCACTACATACGTATTATGACATATATCCATGTGTGCACACCCAGTAGTTACACGCACTTACATGTATATGTGTATTAGGTGATATAGCAGAGGTGTCTGTAGATGGTTTGGGATGTCTTATATTCTGGCCTGGTCACTCTCAGACTTCCCTGCTGGATCAAAAGCTGACTGATTCCATTGGCACCATGGTCCACCAACAATCCTATTTTCTAGGCTCCTTGGATATCTGTGGCCCTTATGTTTGTAATTCTCCCATGACTATGCAGCCCTTTCTTAGATGTATCCGTATTTTAGAAAGTTGGGTGAAAGTCAATATGGCCATTGCAGCAGCTTTACAATCGTGCTAAAAGTCTACCTAGTAACGCCAGGACCTCAATAGATTGTAGGAAAGTGTGATACCTGCAGTGACCCAGCTTTCCAGCTCCTCTTCATCATTTAACCACTTTTGGCCATTGTTATGACTTTTCAATAAACTTCGGAATCCCTCCGCTGACCTCGCCGCCTCCCCCGTGTCCCCGCAGCTCCTTTGCCGCCCCTGTCTACCTGGAGGATGGCCTTTAAAACCTTCAATACTTAAGCATCAGCACAATATCTGTGAAAGGCGTTGTGCCAGGAGGAAATGTCAGAGAACCTGCCACCCCGCATCTACATGATGTCTTATTATTGACAAGATGGAGAATGAACACGTTGTGATGGTAATTCATCGTGATCCCGAATGACTGTGAGAGGAGAAGTCACCGGGGACCGTAAAGAGAGAGGCTCCCCGTGTGTATCTGCTATTGATCAGCCCCATCAATCCCATCTACCGGCGCCCATGTATTCCTGGGTGCGCCGCACCGTGATGAATATACAATATCTGCCGCGCTTCAGTCCATAGCTTCCCGGTGTCTGCCATGGTAATGACCACACGTTTCACGCTCCATAGAACATTGACCACTAAATGAAGAGTGAAGACATCATTACTAGAGATGAGCGAACACTAAAATGTTCGAGGTTCGAAATTCGATTCGAACAGCCGCTCAATGTTCGTGTGTTCGAATGGGTTTCGAACCCCATTATAGTCTATGGGGAACAGATACTCGTTAAGGGGGAAACCCAAATCCGTGTCTGGAGGGTCACCAAGTCCACTATGACACCCCAGGAAATGATGCCAACACCTCTGGAATGACACTGGGACAGCAGGGGGCGCATGTCTGGGGGCATCTAACACACCAAAGACCCTCTATTACCCCAACATCACAGCCTAACAACTACACACTTTACACATTCAAAAAAACCTCTATCAAAGTGGGAAAATACCTGGAAACCTTCTTTACTCCCCAAATGGATGGACACAAACCCCAATTTAAGCTCAACAAACAGTAACAACCACCCCTTTAAATCACGTTCCCCATGACAACCACAAATGGAATAGGCAATGGGAAATCCAAAAGCCCTCACCCTTAACTGTCATTTTGAGTGTGTGTGTGTGTGTGTGTGTGTGTGTGTGTGATGTGGTAAGACCTTCCAAAATTCACTTTTCTAGCCCTTAACATGAGCCCTTCCAAACAAAGTTGCAGGACCTTAAGCTGAGCTACCAGCAGAGATTGAGGCCCTTGGCATGAGTAGAGCCTTGCACCAGCAGTGTTTTTGGCACTTAGGGTGAGTTGAGCCTTGTACCAGCGTGTGTCCCTTAACATCAGGCGGGCCCTAAGTTCTGCGCTTTGCACAAAAGTTCCACATTAACTAGGCTGAATGGTACAAAGATTAGTAGGCCCGAGAACCAGGAACAGGTCTTGCAATGGCTGTCGGATAACGCTTAAAGCACATTGTCCACCAGCCAGTCAGCCTCTACCTCCTCTTACCCAACAGTCTTGTCCTCCTTCCACCCAAAATTCCCAATCTTCTCAGAACAATAACCCCAACTGTCCCTGCTCCCCAGAGCTGTTCTCCCTTCCTTTGACTGTACCGCAACCTGCCCCTCCATTTCGCGATTCCACGGACCTAACAGACGAGTATCTGTGTCCAGATGCTCAAACACTAGAGTCTCCTCCATTCCATCTCCGGTCGATTTGGTGGCGGATGACCAGCAACCCACCCTCATCGACGACGATGAGACGCAGTTGCTGTCAGGGCAGCCAGTTGACATGCGCATTGTGCAGGAGGAGGAGGCGAGACAGGAGTTGGAAGAGGAGGTGGTGGACGACGAGGACACCGACCCCACCTGGACAAGGCAGATGTCAAGCTGGGAAAGTAGTGTGGATGTTGAGGCAGGTGCAGCACCAAAAAGGGTAGCTAGAGGCAGAGACATGTCCAGAGGCAGAGGTCAGCTGCTTTGCCGAAGCCAGGCCAGACCCGGAATGTCCGAAGATGTTCCCTTTTGTACCCAGCCCAGAAAAACTCCCCCATCGAGGGCACGTTTCTTGAAGGTGTAGAGTTTTTTCAAGGAATGCGCCGAGGACAGATATAGTGTCTACACAATTTGCCTCTCGAAATCGAGTAGGGGCCCTGAGAAGAGCAACCTGTCCACCACTTCAATGCACCGTCATTTGGAATCCAAACAATGGAATCAGTGGCAGGCAGCAACGGCAGGACAAACGTCGCCCGCCGTTCATGCCACTGCCTCTGCTCACAGTGCTGGTGATGCACTCCAGAGGACGAGCCAGGACATCACTTCATCTGCCTCCGCCACTTTGTTGACTTCTCCCTCATCCTCCCCTGTTCCTGTCTTATCTCCTTCTCCTGCACCATCAAAGGCACCATCAGGCGCTTCTTTACAACAACCCACCATCTCTCAGACATTGGAGCGCCGGCAGAAATACACCGCTAACCACCCACCCACGCAAGCCTAGAACGCCAACATCGCTAAACTGCTGGCCCAGGAGAGGTTGGCGTTCCGGCTTGTTGAAACTCCCGCCTTCCCGGACCTGATGGCAACTGTGGCACCTCACTATGCCGTCCCTAGCCGTCTCAACTTCTCCCGGTGTGGCGTCCCCGCCTTGCACCAGCACGTGTCACTCAACATCAGGTGGGCCCTTAGTTCCGCGCTTTGCTGCAAGGTCCACTTGACCACCGACACTTGGACAAGCGCCTGTGGTCAGGGATGCTGCAGTGCTTATCTTTAATGACAGGCAGGGTGAATGTGGTGGAGTCTGTTCCCCGGGTGCAAACTGGGGTGGCCTATCTCCTCTCCCAGGCCAAAATTCATGGCAGGAGTAGACTGAAACCCTACTACGCTGCAACCTCCACCCCAGCTACTAGCGGCAAACGCTAAAACACTGGTGTGGGGAGACGTCAGCAGGCGGTGCTGAAGCTCATCAGCTTGGGGGACAGACAGCACAGTGCCTCCGAGGTCAGGGATGCCATCCTGGCTGAGATGGCATTTTTTTTTCCCTGCTACACCTGGGGCCTGGCATTTTTACGCCTGTGATAATGGCTGGAACCTGGTAGCGGCTCTGGAGCTTGCCAGCCTCCAACACGTTCCATGTTTGGCCCACGTCTAACCTAGTGGTGCAAAGTTTTTTAAAAACATACCCAAATGTACCGAAGCTACTGTTGAAAATGCGTCGCTTGTGCGCCCACTTTTGCAAGTGCACAGGAGTCGCTGCTAGCCTAAAAACACTCTAGCAAGGCCTACATCTGTCCAAACACAGGCTGTTGTCCGTCATTCACACACGCTGAAACCCTACAATACCATATCTTGAGCAGGGTGTGTGAGCTGCACAGACCTTTGATGGAGTTCCATCTACAAAACCCAAGGGTTCCTCAAAGTCAGCTCCCAAAGTTTCTGCACCATGAGTTTCCAGGGGTGGCAGAGTTATGGCTAGGGGCAGAGGCATGGATAGGGATGATGTCTAGGGGCAAAAGCAGTGTGGATGTGGAGGCAAGCTAAGCAGGAAAAACTGGGGGTACAAGCTAAGGCATGGACTGGGGTGATGTCTAGGGGCAAAAGCAGTGTGGATGTGGAGGCAAGCTAAGCAGGAAAAACTGGGGGTACAAGCTAAGGCATGGACTGGGGTGATGTCTAGGGGCAAAAGCAGTGTGGATGTGGAGGCAAGCTAAGCAGGAAAAACTGGGGGTACAAGCTAAGGCATGGACTGGGGTGATGTCTAGGGGCAAAAGCAGTGTGGATGTGGAGGCAAGCTAAGCAGGAAAAACTGGGGGTACAAGCTAAGGCATGGACTGGGGTGATGTCTAGGGGCAAAAGCAGTGTGGATGTGGAGGCAAGCTAAGCAGGAAAAACTGGGGGTACAAGCTAAGGCATGGACTGGGGTGATGTCTAGGGGCAAAAGCAGTGTGGATGTGGAGGCAAGCTAAGCAGGAAAAACTGGGGGTACAAGCTAAGGCATGGACTGGGGTGATGTCTAGGGGCAAAAGCAGTGTGGATGTGGAGGCAAGCTAAGCAGGAAAAACTGGGGGTACAAGCTAAGGCATGGACTGGGGTGATGTCTAGGGGCAAAAGCAGTATGGATGTGGAGGCAAGCTAAGCAGGAAAAACTGGGGGTACAAGCTAAGGCATGGACTGGGGTGATGTCTAGGGGCAAAAGCAGTGTGGATGTGGAGGCAAGCAAAGCAGGGAAAATGGTGGCTAGAGGCAAAGGGATGTCCATAGGCAGCAAGGGCAAAGATGCAAAACTCTCCCGTTTCAAGAATTTTCCTGACTTGTTTCCCCACAAAACATTCCTGGGAGGAGGGCTGAAACATCACCCTCCTCCTCCTCCGCTGTTAGATTGACCCCAGCTACGAGCTGAAAACGCTGCAACACTGGTGTGGGGAGACGTCAGCAGGCTGGGCTGAAGCTCATCAGCTTGGGAGACGGACAGCACACTGCCTCTGAGGTCAGGGATGCCATCCTGGATGAGATGGCAATTTGTTTATCCCCGCTGCCCCAGGGGCCAGGCTTTTTTGTCTTGTTGGAGGGCTCTGGAGCTTGCCAGCCTCCAACACGTTCCATGCCTGGCCCACATGTTCAATGTAGTGGTGCAATGATTTTTAAAAACATACCCCAAATTAGCTGAGCTAAGGGTGAAAGTACGGCACTTGGACACCCACTTTCCCAAGTCTACAGTACCTGGAGCTAGCCGCAATACACTCCAGCAAGGCCTACATCTGCCTGAAGCACCTACTGTTGTGCGAGGTCACCACACGCTCTAACCCTAGATACCGTATGTTCAGCAGGGTGTGTGAGCAGCAGAGACCTTTGATGGAGTACCAGCTACAAAACCCAAGGGTTCCTCAGAGTCAGCTCCCTCACTTTCTGCACCATGAGTTTCCATGGGTGGCAGACTTATGGCTAGAGGCACAGGCATGGATAGGGGTGATGTGTAGGGGCAAAAGCAGTGTGGATGTGGAGGCAAGCTAAGCAGCAAAAACTGGGGGTACAAGCAGCCGGTGACATCATCACTGACAAGCACAGCTGTCTGTCAGCTGACAGGCTGACTTTCACCAAAATGAACAGACAATGGATAGACTCATCATATACATGTCAGTTACATGACAAATTTAGTGCAATTTGCAAGTCCAAGATGGTTTGGAGATCTGCGGAGAGGAATCTCACCACCTCTTGCGGGTGCCATCATTTGGAAGGCAAGCCCTGGGCTCAGTGGGTGAGAGCAAGCGCAGGATAATCGTCGTTTGGCCTGGCGGCCACTGCCTCTTCCACTGTTGACAGGGCTGGCGCTGCAGTCCAGACCAGGAGCCAGGACACCTCCACATCTGCCTCTGACACTTTGGGGAGTTCACCCTCATCCTCACCTTTTCCTGCCATTTCTCCTTTTGCCCGCGCCATCATGCGCCTCTTCCCAGCAACTCCCCATCTCCCAAGCCTTTCATTTCATGCTAAAGTACAGCGCAACCCACCCGCATGCCCAAGGCTTCAACGGCCTCATCTCAAAAAATCTGGCCCAGGAGATGTTGGAGTCCCGGCTGGGGGACACTCTGCCCTTTTTGGGCAGAGTGTCTACTGCGCCACCGCACTGTGCCGTCCACACCAGCACTTTCCCCCAAACATGAGGCGGTCCCTAAATTCAGCGCTTAGCCCTAAAGTTCCATGTGACCAGTTACGAATGGACAAGTGCATGCGGACAGGGACGCTACCTTTCAATTTGGGCACAGTGGTTGATTGTAGTTGAGGCGTGGACCGGGTCGCAAAATGTGGTGGCCTGACTTGTCTCCCCACACAACATTCCTGGGAGGAGGGCTGAAACACCACCCTCCTCCGCTGTTAAATTGACCCCAGCTACGAGCTGGAAACGCTGCAACACTGGTGTGGGGAGACGTCAGCGGGCCGTGCTGAAGCTCATCAGCTTGGGGGCCAGACAGCACACTGCCTACAAAGTGAGTCATGCCATCCTCGATGAGACGGCAATGTAGTTTTTGCCACTGCACCTGGGCCCAGGCATGTTGTCATGTGTGATAATGGCCGTAACCTGGGATCGGCTCTGTAGCTTGGCAGCCTGCAACATATTCCATGCCTGGGCCACGTTTTTAACTCATTGCTGCTAATCTTTTGAAAAAGGTACCCCAATGTTCCTGAGCTACTGGTGAAAGTGTGGCGCTTGTGCGGATAGTTTTTAAAGTCTATAGTTGCCGCTGCTAGCCTCTATGCACTCCTACAACGCCTGTACCTGCTGGAACAACGGCTGTTGTGCGACGTCTCCACACTGCTGGCACTAAACATATCATGTGTTGAGCAGAGTGTGTGAGCAGCACAGACCTTTGATGTAGTTCCAACTCCAAAACCCTCGGGTTCGTCAAAGTCAACTCCCTCAGTTGCTCAACCATGAGTGGCCATGGGTGGCAGACTTATGTGAAATCCCATCCCATCCATTGCACTGGACACGAAACATTAGCATGCGCTCATCACAACTCCGGATATGGCAGCTGCGTTAAGCAGGGTGCAGGGTACAACACAGACCAGGCCCGAGCACCAGGAACAGGTGTTAGAAATACTGCAGCATCTGCCATTTCCTTCCAATTTTGGGGTTTTGGACCCGCCACCGACTTGTCTGGACCTAAGTGGGGATCATGAGACACAGTTGCCATCAAGGCAAGCTGTGGTCATGTGCGGTTTGCAGTAAGGGGGCAGTGCGCAATTGGAAGAGGAGTTGGTGGATGATGAGGCCACCGACCCCACATGGACAGGGGTGATGTCTAGGGGCTAAAGCAGTGTAGATGTGGAGGGAAGCTAAATCAACAAAAAAGCTGGGTAGAAGCAGAGGCATAAACTGGGGTGATGTTTAGGGGCTAAAGCAGTGTAGATGTGGAGGGAAGCTAATTCAACAAAAAAAACAGGGTAGAAGCAAAGGCATAAACTGGGGTGATGTTTAGGGGCTAAAGCAGTGTAGATGTGGAGGGAAGCTAATTCAACAAAAAAAAAAGGGTAGAAACAAAGGCATAAACTGGGGTGATGTTTAGGGGTGAAAGCAGTGTAGATGTGGAGGGAAGCTAAGCAGCAAAAACAGTGGGTAGAAGCAAAGGCATGCAAAACTCTACCCTGTTGGAAGACTTATTCCTAGGTCTGGAACACGTTAATGGCCCCCCTGGACAAATTACTGCCACTCAGGGGCCTAGTGTCACCAGGAGGGACAAGTATAGTCGCATGTTGTGGGAGTACCTGGCCGGCACCAGCTCTGTCCTCTCCGATCCCTCTGTGCTCTACAGCCTACACTTATTTTCTCATCTTTTTTTCTGAACTGCACATCTCTTGCCTGCTTCCTTTGGGATCTTACAAGTGGTGGTCCACTTCCAAAGATGGTAATTTCACTAGACAGTGTAACGGGAGTAGCTGAGGGATCGCTGTCTTAACCACTTTTTGGCACAAAATTAACTTCCAAAGCCAAATATGGTGCAAGTATATGATGCAAGGACACCTACACATCTATCTCTGACACATTGGGGAGTTCACCCTCATGCACCCTTTTGGCCTGCACCATCATGCGCCTCTTCCCAGCCACTCCACATTTCCCAAGCTTTTCATTGCAGGCAGAAGTACAATACAACCCACCCCCATGCCCAAGCCTGTAACAGCCTCATCGATAAACTGCTGGCCCTGGAGATGTTGGCGTTTAGGCTTCTGGAGACCCAGGCCTTCCGTCAGCAGATGGCAGCTGGGGCACCTCCCTATGCTGGGCCTAGCCGTTACTACTTCTCTTGGTGTGCTGTCCCTGCCTTGCACCTGCATGTGTCCCATAACATCAGTCGGGCCCAGAGCTCTGCGCTTTGCTGCAAGGTCCACTTGACCACCGACACATGGACAAGCGCCTGTGGTCAGGGATGCTGCAGTGCTTATCTTTAATGACAGGCAGGGTGAATGTGGTGGAGTCTGTTCCCCGGGTGCAAACTGGGGTGGCCTATCTCCTCTCCCAGGCCATGGCAGGAGTAGACTGAAACCCTACGACGCTGCAACCTCCACCACAGCTACTAGCGGCAAACGCTAAAACACTGGCGTGGGGAGACGTCAGCAGGCGGTGCTGAAGCTCATCAGCTTGGGGGACAGACAGCACAGTGCCTCCGAGGTCAGGGATGCCATCCTGGCTGAGATGGCATTTTTTTTTCCCTGCTACACCTGGGGCCTGGCATTTTTGCGCCTGTGATAATGGCTGGAACCTGGTAGCAGATCTGGAGCTTGCCAGACTCAAACACGGTCCACGCATGGCCCACGTTTTCCAACTTGTTGGTGCCATGTTTCTTTGAAACCTACACCATTGTTCCTGATATACAGGTCAAAGTGGGGCCATTTTCGTAAGTGAGAACTAACCTCTGCTAGGCAGAAAACATTCAGAGCACACTCCTCTCATCTTCGCACCGTTGGCTGGCGGAGGAAGACGAGGGGGTTGGAGTGGCATCTGATGTCCCTGTCCCACACGAGGCTAGAGGGTGCACTTCAGTGCATCCCATTGCTTCACCACAAATGGTGTGAAGGGGAGTGGAAAATGGAGGAAATGGAGAGTGACCCTTACAGTTGGGGCCAGCAAAGGCATGCCAAGTAACACACTGGCACACATGGCTGACTTCATGTTGGGTTGCTTTTCAACACATATTTCACATCATGAAGAACAAATAATACTGGATTTTTACAAGCCTCGAACCCTGGTCTAGGTCTAATGTCTGTTCCTTTCTTATATTAGGGGAGAGGGAAAAAAAATTACTTCAGTGATACGTTTAGCGTACATAGACTGACTATTAATGTGTATCCCACTTAGTGTTGTTAGGGTTACACACCGTCACAACCTGGCTAAAGCTTCTATAGCTGTTAATAAAGTCAACATAACTTTACGGTATCCAAAAAGACAGCTGGTACCGACAGAGAGCAAGACAAATGTCAACCAAAGCTGTGAGCTCTGAACACGCACAGTGACTTTGGCGTCATCATCATTATAAGGGAGCGGGTGGTAATAAATAACTTGGCAGTGCCTAAAACCCAAAAAGCTTATACAACTATATTTACATTAAGATACACAAATGACACTTTTCAGTAGCATGTCATGAGACAAGCTGATAAGCTCTTCCTTTGTGCAGTGCTATTTGAAAGTTAAACGCTGCCTTTATTTTAATTCTGGAGAAGGTGCAGACATTAGATTTAGAACATGTTGTCTTCATTGTCCAAATCCTCTATATAGGTAACGTGTTTTTCGGGCCGAGCTGTCTGGGAACGAGCTGGTGCAGCACTGACAACCTGGGTGAATATGGCAAGAGCCTGAGATGTAGGGTGAATGAATCCCCAAATTATTTGTGGAATTCCCAGTGAGACAATGGCACTATCTACCAGTAGCAAAAATTGTGGGTGCACGTAACCCCCATATATTCTTTGAATTCCCAGTCAGACAATGGCACTATATACCAGTAGCAAAAATTGTGGGTGCACGTAACCCCAATATATTCTTTGAATTCCCAGTCAGACAATGGCACTATATGGCAGTAGCAAGAAATGAGGGTATTTATAACCCCAATATATTCTTTGAATTCCCAATCAGACAATGGCACTATATACCAGTAGCAAAAATAGTGGGTGTATATAGCCCCAATTCTATTGCTAGGGGACTTGCAGGGTATTTCTGAGGTGAAGGTGGGGGGGCACACCGTTGGAACGGGGATTTGGGGTGTATATATGGGGTATACGGGAATACACTGTCAGTGTGTTCCATTCAGGATCCTGGGAAAGCTGGGTTGCGGCGATTGAGCCCGTCAGTGCCACGTTACACTGACAAGCTTCTCCCTGGAATTGAAGTTATATGTAAGCCCAATATATTCTTTGAATTCCCAGTGAGACAATGGCACTATATGGCAGTAGCAAAAATAGTGGGTGTATATAGCCCCAATTCTATTGCTAGGGGACTTGCAGGGTATTTCTGGGGTGAAGGTGGGGGGGCACACCGTTGGAACGGGTATCGGGGTATATATCGGGTATACGGGAATACACTGTCAGTGTATTCCATTCAGGATCCGCGGAAAGCTGGGTTGCGGCGATTGAGCCCGTCAGTGCCACGTTACACTGACAAGCTTCTCCCTGGAATTTAGCTCTTATAAGAGCTGTTGGTTGTCTTCTCCTTCCTATCCTAGCCTGTCCCTGCCTACCCAGAATCTAAGCCCTAGCCAATGGGTTTTTCCTACTTTTTTCAACGTCACCGGTGTCGTAGTTCCTGTCCCACCTACCCTGCGCTGTTATTGGAGCAAAAAAGGCGCCAGGGAAGGTGGGAGGGGAATCGAGTAATGGCGCACTTTACCACGCGGTGTTCGATTCAATTCGAACATGCCGAACAGCCTGATATCCGATCGAACATGAGTTCGATAGAACACTGTTCGCTCATCTCTAATCATTACACCTGAGACGGAATCTCCGTTTCACCCAAAAATTTCCAATATACGGAGCTGGAGCTTAACTGTCTACCCTCCAAATTCTGTTTGAAGCTTTAAATAGTCAAAATGGCCTCCTTCCAGTTGTCGGAGGAGTAGGGTGGAATAGTTGCAGATCTTTTGGAAAATCCTACGCAACATACGACAAGACTTTGGTCTGAGCCAATGCTTCAGTGAACAAGGCCATGTTCTTAAAATTTAGACTTGATCTTAAAGGAATAGGGCCAGCCACCCCCAGAATGGGCTGTTTGGTCCTTCTACCCGGTATCAGAAAGAGGTTATTTGGGCCCACCAGGTCAACTTATTTGGGCACCTATCCTTCACCAACTCCTAGGAGGCAGACCATAGTACACTTCCAATTTGGTTGTCTTCTGCTGGTCCAAAGGATTGCTTGGTACCATGCTGTGCCAATCTCTTCTTGAGATCAATAGGGATCTTGGTGGTTGCACCCCAACTAATAAATATAGTATAAAGATCTATAGATAAAACCACCAGTGAAAGAGATTTGGGGACAGTACAATTAATTTCACAAACCAATGTCAGGCAGCTGCTGCCAAGGCAAAGTATCTCATGGGTTACATAAAGAGAGGCATTGATGTTCTCCATAGGAATATATCTCATACTTACCAACTTTTCTATAGGGAGACCAAACCCTCTGGTGGCCACGCCCCAGTCTTTGAAGCCGCACCCCATATGGCGACATGGCACACCCTTTGTATGGCATGGCCATGACTAGGGACAACCTCTATGTCTAGAGCAAGGAGGATTCGCCATAGGGGGGATAGCAGAGATTGTGGACCCGCAACCAGCATGTCCCGCCGACAGTACTGACGAGACACAGCTCCATGTGTCTGTGCCAGCACACAAGTTCCTCATCCTCCTCCAACACCACCTCCACCTTCACCATATAGATCACAGCCACTGATAGTAATAACAGGGTTTATTGTATGGTCCGGATTCATCTTACAAGAGAAATAGTAAAAAAACATCTTGTCATTCATGCTGGACACAGACAGCAGGGGCCCCTTCACAATAACAATCTGAGGGCCCCTAATTGTGCTCAGAGCTTTTCCTTCAGGCCATCTCCTATCTAGTGCAGTCCATCATGGTGTGACAGATCTTCTGGTCTTCTGGTGAGTCTCATCTTGTTTAGGAGCCCCAGGTCCTGATATTCAGTGGTTGTTACTGCAGTCACAGTTCTCCATAGTTCTGTGGTCGACCACAATAATTATAGTCTTAGGTTACTGACACGTTACTTGTCTTATCTCCGGCTGCTTCTTGTAGCTTTTCTGTAGGTCCAGAACTGAGTGTTCTCCTTATTATACAAAGGGGTCACCAATGAGAATTCCAACTCATCTATAACCACAAACACATTGTAAGATGAGAAAACAAAGGAAAACTGTGCTATACCCATAACTCCTATCATACTGTCCCCTGTATACAAGAATATAACTGCTATAATACTACTCCTATGTACAAGAATATAACTACTATAATACTGCTCCTATGTACAAGAATATAACTACTATAATACTACTCCTATGTACAAGAATATAACTACTATAATACTACCTCCTATGTACAAGAATATAACTACAATAACACTACTCCTATGTACAAGAATATAACTGCTATAATACTGCTCCTATGTACAAGAATATAACTACTATAATACTGCTCCTATGTACAAGAATATAAGTACTATAATACTACTCCTATGTACAAGAATATAAGTACTATAATACTACTCCTATGTACAAGAATATAACTACTATAATACTGCTCCTATGTACAAGAATATAACTACTATAATACTACTCGTATGTACAAGAATATAACTACTATAATACTACCTCCTATGTACAAGAATATAACTACTATAATACTACCTCCTATGTACAAGAATATAACTACTATAATACTGCTCCTATGTACAAGAATATAACTACTATAATACTACTCGTATGTACAAGAATATAACTACTATAATACTACTCCTATGTACAAGAATATAAGTACTATAATACTACTCCTATGTACAAGAATATAAGTACTATAATACTGCTCCTATGTACAAGAATATAACTACTATAATACTGCTCCTATGTACAAGAATATAACTACTATAATACTGCTCCTATGTACAAGAATATAACTACAATAACACTACTCCTATGTACAAGAATATAACTGCTATAATACTGCTCCTATGTACAAGAATATAACTACTATAATACTACTCCTATGTACAAGAATATAACTACTATAATACTACTCCTATGTACAAGAATATAACTGCTATAATACTGCTCCTATGTACAAGAATATAACTACTATAATACTACCTCCTATGTACAAGAATATAACTACAATAACACTACTCCTATGTACAAGAATATAACTGCTATAATACTGCTCCTATGTACAAGAATATAACTACTATAATACTACTCCTATGTACAAGAATATAACTACTATAATACTACTCCTATGTACAAGAATATAAGTACTATAATACTACTCCTATGTACAAGAATATAAGTACTATAATACTGCTCCTATGTACAAGAATATAACTACTATAATACTGCTCCTATGTACAAGAATATAACTACTATAATACTACCTCCTATGTACAAGAATATAACTACTATAATACTGCTCCTATGTACAAGAATATAACTACTATAATACTACCTCCTATGTACAAGAATGTAACTACTATAATACTACCTCCTATGTACAAGAATATAACTACTATAATACTGCTCCTATGTACAAGAATATAACTACTATAATACTGCTCCTATGTACAAGAATATAACTACTATAATACTACTCCTATGTACAAGAATATAACTACTATAATACTACCTCCTATGTACAAGAATATAACTACTATAATACTGCTCCTATGTACAAGAATATAACTACTATAATACTACCTCCTATGTACAAGAATGTAACTACTATAATACTACCTCCTATGTACAAGAATATAACTACTATAATACTACTCCTATGTACAAGAATATAACTACTATAATACTACTCCTATGTACAAGAATATAACTACTATAATACTACCTCCTATGTACAAGAATATAACTACTATAATACTACTCCTATGTACAAGAATATAACTACTATAATACTACCTCCTATGTACAAGAATGTAACTACTATAATACTACCTCCTATGTACAAGAATATAACTACTATAATACTGCTCCTATGTACAAGAATATAACTACTATAATACTACCTCCTATGTACAAGAATGTAACTACTATAATACTACCTCCTATGTACAAGAATATAACTACTATAATACTACTCCTATGTACAAGAATATAACTACTATAATACTGCTCCTATGTACAAGAATATAACTACTATAATACTGCTCCTATATACAAGAATATATCTACTATAATACTACTCCTATGTACAAGAATATAACTACTATAATACTACTCCTATGTACAAGAATATAACTACTATAATACTACTCCTATGTACAAGAATATAACTGCTATAATACTACCTCCTATGTACAAGAATATAAATACTATAATACTACCTCCTATGTACAAGAATATAACTACTATAATACTACTCCTATGTACAAGAATATAACTACTATAATACTACTCCTATGTACAAGAATATAACTACTATAATACTGCTCCTATGTACAAGAATATAACTACTATAATACTGCTCCTATGTACAAGAATATAACTACTATAATACTGCTCCTATGTACAAGAATATAACTACTATAATACTACCTCCTATGTACAAGAATGTAACTACTATAATACTACCTCCTATGTATAAGAATATAACTACTATAATACTACTCCTATGTACAAGAATATAACTACTATAATACTACTCCTATGTACAAGAATATAACTACTATAATACTACCTCCTATGTACAAGAATATAACTACTATAATACTACTCCTATGTACAAGAATATAACTGCTATAATACTACCTCCTATGTACAAGAATATAACTACTATAATACTACTCCTATGTACAAGAATATAACTACTATAATACTGCTCCTATGTACAAGAATATAACTACTATAATACTGCTCCTATGTACAAGAATATAACTACTATAATACTACTCCTATGTACAAGAATATAACTACTATAATACTACCTCCTATGTACAAGAATATAACTACTATAATACTGCTCCTATGTACAAGAATATAACTACTATAATACTACCTCCTATGTACAAGAATGTAACTACTATAATACTACCTCCTATGTACAAGAATATAACTACTATAATACTACTCCTATGTACAAGAATATAACTACTATAATACTACTCCTATGTACAAGAATATAACTACTATAATACTACCTCCTATGTACAAGAATATAACTACTATAATACTACTCCTATGTACAAGAATATAACTACTATAATACTACCTCCTATGTACAAGAATGTAACTACTATAATACTACCTCCTATGTACAAGAATATAACTACTATAATACTGCTCCTATGTACAAGAATATAACTACTATAATACTACCTCCTATGTACAAGAATGTAACTACTATAATACTACCTCCTATGTACAAGAATATAACTACTATAATACTACTCCTATGTACAAGAATATAACTACTATAATACTGCTCCTATGTACAAGAATATAACTACTATAATACTGCTCCTATATACAAGAATATATCTACTATAATACTACTCCTATGTACAAGAATATAACTACTATAATACTACTCCTATGTACAAGAATATAACTACTATAATACTACTCCTATGTACAAGAATATAACTACTATAATACTACCTCCTATGTACAAGAATATAACTACTATAATACTACCTCCTATGTACAAGAATATAACTACTATAATACTACCTCCTATGTACAAGAATATAAATACTATAATACTACCTCCTATGTACAAGAATATAACTACTATAATACTACTCCTATGTACAAGAATATAACTACTATAATACTACTCCTATGTACAAGAATATAACTACTATAATACTGCTCCTATGTACAAGAATATAACTACTATAATACTGCTCCTATGTACAAGAATATAACTACTATAATACTGCTCCTATGTACAAGAATATAACTACTATAATACTACTCCTATGTACAAGAATATAACTACTATAATACTACTGCTATGTACAAGAATATAACTACTATAATAGTACCTCCTATGTACAAGAATATATCTACTATAATACTACTCCTATGTACAAGAATATAACTACTATAATACTACCTCCTATATACAAGAATATAACTACTATAATACTACTCCTATGTACAAGAATATAACTACTATAATACTACCTCCTATATACAAGAATATAACTACTATAATACTACTCCTATGTACAAGAATATAACTACTATAATACTACTCCTATATACAAGAATATAACTACTATAATACTGCTCTTATGTACAAGAATATAACTACTATAATACTACCTCCTATATACAAGAATATAACTACTATAATACTATCTCCTATGTACAAGAATATAACTACTATAATACTACCTCCTATGTACAAGAATATAACTACTATAATACTGCTCCTATGTACAAGAATATAACTACTATAATACTACCTCCTATGTACAAGAATATAACTACTATAATACTGCTCTTATGTACAAGAATATAACTACTATAATACTACCTCCTATGTACAAGAATATAACTACTATAATACTACTCCTATGTACAAGAATATAACTACTATAATACTACCTCCTATGTACAAGAATGTAACTACTATAATACTACCTCCTATGTACAAGAATATAACTACTATAATACTGCTCCTATGTACAAGAATATAACTACTATAATACTACCTCCTATGTACAAGAATATAACTACATAATACTACTCCTATGTACAAGAATATAACTACTATAATACTGCTCCTATATACAAGAATATAACTACTATAATACTGCTCCTATGTACAAGAATATAACTACTATAATACTGCTCCTATATACAAGAATATAACTACTATAATACTGCTCCTATGTACAAGAATATAACTACTATAATACTGCTCCTATGTACAAGAATATAACTACTATAATACTACTCCTATGTACAAGAATATAACTACTATAATACTGCTCCTATGTACAAGAATATAACTACTATAATACTACTCCTATGTACAAGAATATAACTACTATAATACTGCTCCTATGTACAAGAATATAACTACTATAATACTACTCCTATGTACAAGAATATAACTACTATAATACTACCTCCTATGTACAAGAATATAACTACTATAATACTACCTCCTATGTACAAGAATATAACTACAATAACACTACTCCTATGTACAAGAATATAACTGCTATAATACTGCTCCTATGTACAAGAATATAACTACTATAATACTGCTCCTATGTACAAGAATATAAGTACTATAATACTACTCCTATGTAGAAGAATATAAGTACTATAATACTACTCCTATGTACAAGAATATAACTACTATAATACTGCTCCTATGTACAAGAATATAACTACTATAATACTACTCGTATGTACAAGAATATAACTACTATAATACTACCTCCTATGTACAAGAATATAACTACTATAATACTACCTCCTATGTACAAGAATATAACTACTATAATACTGCTCCTATGTACAAGAATATAACTACTATAATACTACTCGTATGTACAAGAATATAACTACTATAATACTACCTCCTATGTACAAGAATATAACTACAATAACACTACTCCTATGTACAAGAATATAACTGCTATAATACTGCTCCTATGTACAAGAATATAACTACTATAATACTACTCCTATGTACAAGAATATAACTACTATAATACTACTCCTATGTACAAGAATATAAGTACTATAATACTACTCCTATGTACAAGAATATAAGTACTATAATACTGCTCCTATGTACAAGAATATAACTACTATAATACTGCTCCTATGTACAAGAATATAACTACTATAATACTACCTCCTATGTACAAGAATATAACTACTATAATACTGCTCCTATGTACAAGAATATAACTACTATAATACTACCTCCTATGTACAAGAATGTAACTACTATAATACTACCTCCTATGTACAAGAATATAACTACTATAATACTGCTCCTATGTACAAGAATATAACTACTATAATACTGCTCCTATGTACAAGAATATAACTACTATAATACTACTCCTATGTACAAGAATATAACTACTATAATACTACCTCCTATGTACAAGAATATAACTACTATAATACTGCTCCTATGTACAAGAATATAACTACTATAATACTACCTCCTATGTACAAGAATGTAACTACTATAATACTACCTCCTATGTACAAGAATATAACTACTATAATACTACTCCTATGTACAAGAATATAACTACTATATTACTACTCCTATGTACAAGAATATAACTACTATAATACTACCTCCTATGTACAAGAATATAACTACTATAATACTACTCCTATGTACAAGAATATAACTACTATAATACTACCTCCTATGTACAAGAATGTAACTACTATAATACTACCTCCTATGTACAAGAATATAACTACTATAATACTGCTCCTATGTACAAGAATATAACTACTATAATACTACCTCCTATGTACAAGAATGTAACTACTATAATACTACCTCCTATGTACAAGAATATAACTACTATAATACTACTCCTATGTACAAGAATATAACTACTATAATACTGCTCCTATGTACAAGAATATAACTACTATAATACTGCTCCTATATACAAGAATATATCTACTATAATACTACTCCTATGTACAAGAATATAACTACTATAATACTACTCCTATGTACAAGAATATAACTACTATAATACTACTCCTATGTACAAGAATATAACTGCTATAATACTACCTCCTATGTACAAGAATATAACTACTATAATACTACTCCTATGTACAAGAATATAACTACTATAATACTACCTCCTATGTACAAGAATATAACTACTATAATACTACCTCCTATGTACAAGAATATAACTACTATAATACTACCTCCTATGTACAAGAATATAAATACTATAATACTACCTCCTATGTACAAGAATATAACTACTATAATACTACTCCTATGTACAAGAATATAACTACTATAATACTACTCCTATGTACAAGAATATAACTACTATAATACTGCTCCTATGTACAAGAATATAACTACTATAATACTGCTCCTATGTACAAGAATATAACTACTATAATACTGCTCCTATGTACAAGAATATAACTACTATAATACTACTCCTATGTACAAGAATATAACTACTATAATACTACTGCTATGTACAAGAATATAACTACTATAATAGTACCTCCTATGTACAAGAATATAACTACTATAATACTACTCCTATGTACAAGAATATAACTACTATAATACTACCTCCTATATACAAGAATATAACTACTATAATACTACTCCTATGTACAAGAATATAACTACTATAATACTACCTCCTATATACAAGAATATAACTACTATAATACTACTCCTATGTACAAGAATATAACTACTATAATACTACTCCTATATACAAGAATATAACTACTATAATACTGCTCTTATGTACAAGAATATAACTACTATAATACTACCTCCTATATACAAGAATATAACTACTATAATACTATCTCCTATGTACAAGAATATAACTACTATAATACTACCTCCTATGTACAAGAATATAACTACTATAATACTGCTCCTATGTACAAGAATATAACTACTATAATACTACCTCCTATGTACAAGAATATAACTACTATAATACTGCTCTTATGTACAAGAATATAACTACTATAATACTACCTCCTATGTACAAGAATATAACTACTATAATACTACTCCTATGTACAAGAATATAACTACTATAATACTACCTCCTATGTACAAGAATGTAACTACTATAATACTACCTCCTATGTACAAGAATATAACTACTATAATACTGCTCCTATGTACAAGAATATAACTACTATAATACTACCTCCTATGTACAAGAATATAACTACATAATACTACTCCTATGTACAAGAATATAACTACTATAATACTGCTCCTATATACAAGAATATAACTACTATAATACTGCTCCTATGTACAAGAATATAACTACTATAATACTGCTCCTATATACAAGAATATAACTACTATAATACTGCTCCTATGTACAAGAATATAACTACTATAATACTGCTCCTATGTACAAGAATATAACTACTATAATACTGCTCCTATATACAAGAATATAACTACTATAATACTACTCCTATGTACAAGAATATAACTACTATAATACTGCTCCTATGTACAAGAATATAACTACTTTAATACTACTCCTATGTACAAGAATATAACTACTATAATACTGCTCCTATGTACAAGAATATAACTACTATAATACTACTCCTATGTACAAGAATATAACTACTATAATACTACCTCCTATATACAAGAATATAACTACTATAATACTACCTCCTATGTACAAGAATATAACTACTATAATACTACCTCCTATGTACAAGAATATAACTACTATAATACTACCTCCTATGTACAAGAATATAACTACTATAATACTACCTCCTATGTACAAGAATATAACTACTATAATACTACTCCTATGTACAAGAATATAACTACTATAATACTACTCCTATGTACAAGAATATAACTACTATAATACTACCTCCTATGTACAAGAATATAACTACTATAATACTACTCCTATGTACAAGAATATAACTACTATAATACTACTCCTATATACAAGAATATAACTACTATAATACTACCTCCTATGTACAAGAATATAACTACTATAATACTGCTCCTATGTACAAGAATATAACTACTATAATACTGCTCCTATATACAAGAATATAACTACTATAATACTACTCCTATGTACAAGAATATAACTACTATAATACTGCTCCTATGTACAAGAATATAACTACTTTAATACTACTCCTATGTACAAGAATATAACTACTATAATACTGCTCCTATGTACAAGAATATAACTACTATAATACTACTCCTATGTACAAGAATATAACTACTATAATACTACCTCCTATATACAAGAATATAACTACTATAATACTACCTCCTATGTACAAGAATATAACTACTATAATACTACCTCCTATGTACAAGAATATAACTACTATAATACTACCTCCTATGTACAAGAATATAACTACTATAATACTACCTCCTATGTACAAGAATATAACTACTATAATACTACTCCTATGTACAAGAATATAACTACTATAATACTACTCCTATGTACAAGAATATAACTACTATAATACTACCTCCTATGTACAAGAATATAACTACTATAATACTACTCCTATGTACAAGAATATAACTACTATAATACTACTCCTATATACAAGAATATAACTACTATAATACTACCTCCTATGTACAAGAATATAACTACTATAATACTGCTCCTATGTACAAGAATATAACTACTATAATACTGCTCCTATATACAAGAATATAACTACTATAATACTACTCCTATGTACAAGAATATAACTACTATAATACTGCTCCTATGTACAAGAATATAACTACTTTAATACTACTCCTATGTACAAGAATATAACTACTATAATACTGCTCCTATGTACAAGAATATAACTACTATAATACTACTCCTATGTACAAGAATATAACTACTATAATACTACCTCCTATATACAAGAATATAACTACTATAATACTACCTCCTATGTACAAGAATATAACTACTATAATACTACCTCCTATGTACAAGAATATAACTACTATAATACTACTCCTATGTACAAGAATATAACTACTATAATACTACCTCCTATGTACAAGAATATAACTACTATAATACTACCTCCTATGTACAAGAATATAACTACTATAATACTACCTCCTATGTACAAGAATATAACTACTATAATACTGCCCATAATACTGTCATTATCTTACTTTTGTCCGTCAGTCTCTTTGCACTGTATTGCTATCGCCATCAGTCTTTTGCGGTATATCCACTATTCGTCGCCGTCTCTGCAGCACTGACAGCAGCTCGTCATTTCCCTTGTTTTTGCAGCTTATGCGGCGGCGGCTTGCTTTCCTTGCCGGCTTCTTCATGGTGTTCTATAGAAAGAGCAGGCTGCAGATATAAACACTCCGCGCTCCATCTACTTCCAGAGCTGTATTCAGAATTCTGCTGATTTGCTGTTAATGGGGTAAATTCTAGCTGAAATCTACACCAGCTCCCGGCAGAGACAGACTTGGGTTTTCTTGTACAGAGACTGCCAAAAGACTTGTTAAATTTTTAACCCTTAAGGACCCAGCCATTTTCTGAGTTGTAGGAGGGCTTATTTTTTAATTTAGTTCTTAACGGCACCCTTTAATGTTCTAATGTCAGGGAGGCAGAAAAAAAGACATATTCATTTGGAAAAAAAATTGCAATTTTCGGTGATTTCATGGAAAAAAAAAGTTTGAAAGTTTGAAAATAGCAAAAAAAAAAAAAAAAGAAAAATTTCAAAAATTTCTCCATGTGACATCTGAAACTTGTCCATTTATGTTTGTTTTTTTGTGGGGCTAGATTTAGTCTTCATTGCCACCGTGTTGAGGAAAGTTAGTTGCTATAAAAAAAAAAATTTCAAAATTTTTGGTGAAAAATAGAAAATCAGCGATTTGGTCATTTAGATTTACTTTCCTGCTACGCCGTTCGTGGCGAATGGGATGAATATTTTTGGATTCCGGTGATGTTTACTGTGTCGATTTTTATTATTTTTATGTGTATTCTGGGTAATGGAGGGGGGTTTAAATTTTTTGTTTTTTAATTTTATAATTTAAAAATTTATTTTTTTTAAAAAACAAGGCCTCCTTGGGGTCTCGTGTCTGTGATCATTAGATCCCATAGATACAATTAGATAAAATCTCCCCATCACAATATTCTCACCATCAGGATTCCTTGGAGCTCGCTGATCACGCTCTTACGTTTTTCGGTCCTCGCTGTCTGATCCTGGTGAAAGCATAAAAAAAATTAAAAAATTGTAAAAAAAAAAATCTGTAATCTAGTGCACAGATGAACCCTTGAGGAAACCCTTTCTGGAAATGAAATCTGCAGCATTTGAACAGTGACCCGGATTGCGCCTTGCTACCAATGGCGGACAGCTTTCCCATGGTTTGCAGCACAAAAATGCACTGGAATCTGCATGAAAGATCCGTCATGTGAATTCAGCCTTATAGACTGACTGCTCTCGATAAGATGACTGACCACCCTATATAAGAATACTGTATCTGCCAGCAGGATTGTCGCCATGTTTACCGCAGAAGAGGCCATTGTCTGGCGCACTAGGCCGCACTATTACCCATCATCCATGACACTAATTATAGCGATTACAGGAGAGGAGACAAAGCTGCGCATGAACCTTCCTGTCACTCCGCGCCGGCCGCAGTATCACTCCGCTCCTAATTCTCTCCATCATTTCTCTCACTGCATCCGCTCTGATATTAGAGTCACCTGAGACACAAAGACTTCATATTAGTGACATAGAGGATGGCTCCTTATACACCCTGCACAGACCCCCTGACATCACACACTGCACAGACCCCTGACACCGCACTGCACAGACCCCCTGACATCACACACTGCACAGACCCCTGACATCACACCCTGCACAGACCCCCTGACATCACACACTGCACAGACCCCTGACACCGCACTGCACAGACCCCCTGACATCACACACTGCACAGACCCCTGACATCACACCCTGCACAGACCCCCTGACATCACACACTGTACAGACCCCTGACATCACACACTGCACAGACCCCTGACATCACACACTGCACAGACCCCTGACATCACACACTGTACAGACCCCTGACATCACACACTGCACAGACCCCTGACATCACACATTGCACAGACCCCTGACATCACACACTGCACAGACCCCTGACATCACACACTGCACAGACCCCTGACATCACACACTGCACAGACCCCCTGACATCACATACTGCACAGACCCCATGACATCACACTGCACAGACTCTCTAACATCACACACTGCACAGACCCCCTGACACCGCACTGCACAGACCCCCTGACATCACACACTGCACAGACCCCCTGACATCACACACTGCACAGACCCCCTGACATCACACACTGCACAGACCCCTGACATCACACACTGCACAGACCCCCTGACATCACACCCTGCACAGACCCCTGACATCACACACTGCACAGACCCCTGACATCACACACTGCACAGACCCCTGACATGACACACTATACAGAACCCCTGACATCACATACTGCACAGACCCCCTGACATCACACACTGCACAGACCCCTGACATCACACACTGCACAGACCCCCTGACATCACACACTGTACAGACCCCATGACATCACACCCTGCACAGACCCCCTAACATCACACCCTGCACAGAACCCCTGACATCACACACTGTACAGACCCCTGACATCACACTGCACAGACCCCCTGACATCACACCCTGCACAGAACCACTGACATCACACACTGTACAGACCCCCTGACATCACACACTGACCCCCGACATCACACTACACAGACCCCCTGACATCACACACTGCACAGACCCCCTGACATCACACCCTGCACAGACCCCATGACATCACACCCTGCACAGACCCCCTAACATCACACCCTGCACAGAACCCCTGACATCACACACTGCACAGACCCCCTGACAACACACACTGCACAGACCCCTGACATCACACACTGCACAGACCCCCTGACATCACACACTGCACAGACCCCTGACATCACACACTGCACAGACCCCCTGACATCACACCCTGCACAGACCCCTGACATCACACACTGCACAGACCCCTGACATCACACACTGCACAGACCCCTGACATGACACACTATACAGAACCCCTGACATCACATACTGCACAGACCCCCTGACATCACACACTGCACAGACCCCTGACCTCACACACTGCACAGACCCCCTGACATCACACACTGTACAGACCCCCTGACATCACACACTGACCCCCGACATCACACTACACAGACCCCCTGACATCACACACTGCACAGACCCCCTGACATCACACACTGTACAGACCCCATGACATCACACCCTGCACAGACCCCCTAACATCACACCCTGCACAGAACCCCTGACATCACACACTGTACAGACCCCCTGACATCACACACTGCACAGACCCCCTGACATCACACCCTGCACAGAACCCCTGACATCACACACTGTACAGACCCCATGACATCACACCCTGCACAGACCCCCTAACATCACACCCTGCACAGAACCCCTGACATCACACACTGTACAGACCCCCTGACATCACACACTGCACAGACCCCCTGACACCGCACTGCACAGACCCCCTGACATCACACACTGCACAGACCCCCTGACATCACACACTGCACAGACCCCTGACATCACACACTGCACAGACCCCCTGACATCACACCCTGCACAGACCCCTGACAGCACACACTGCACAGACCCCTGACATCACACACTGCACAGACCCCTGACATGACACACTATACAGAACCCCTGACATCACATACTGCACAGACCCCCTGACATCACACACTGCACAGACCCCTGACATCACACACTGCACAGACCCCCTGACATCACACACTGTACAGACCCCATGACATCACACCCTGCACAGACCCCCTAACATCACACCCTGCACAGAACCCCTGACATCACACACTGTACAGACCCCTGACATCACACTGCACAGACCCCCTGACATCACACCCTGCACAGAACCCCTGACATCACACACTGTACAGACCCCCTGACATCACACACTGACCCCCGACATCACACTACACAGACCCCCTGACATCACACACTGCACAGACCCCCTGACATCACACCCTGCACAGAACCCCTGACATCACACACTGTACAGACCCCCTGACATCACACACTGACCCCCGACATCACACTACACAGACCCCCTGACATCACACACTGCACAGACCCCCTGACATCACACCCTGCACAGACCCCATGACATCACACCCTGCACAGACCCCCTAACATCACACCCTGCACAGAACCCCTGACATCACACACTGCACAGACCCCTGACATCACACACTGCACAGACCCCCTGACAACACACACTGCACAGACCCCTGACATCACACACTGCACAGACCCCCTGACATCACACACTGCACAGACCCCTGACATCACACACTGCACAGAACCCCTGACATCACACACTGCACAGACCCCTGACATCACACACTGCACAGACCCCCTAACATCACACCCTGCACAGAACCCCTGACATCACACACTGCACAGACCCCCTAACATCACACCCTGCACAGACCCCCTAACATCACACCCTGCACAGAACCCCTGACATCACACACTGCACAGACCCCTGACATCACACACTGCACAGACCCCCTGACAACACACACTGCACAGACCCCCTGACATCACACCCTGCACAGACCCCTGACATCACACACTGCACAGACCCCTGACATCACACACTGCACAGACCCCTGACATCACACACTGCACAGACCCCCTGACAACACACACTGCACAGACCCCTGACATCACACACTGCACAGACCCCCTGACATCACACACTGCACAGACCCCCTGACATCACACACTGTACAGACCCCCTGACATCACACACTGACCCCCGACATCACACTACACAGACCCCCTGACATCACACACTGCACAGACCCCCTGACATCACACACTGTACAGACCCCATGACATCACACCCTGCACAGACCCCCTAACATCACACCCTGCACAGAACCCCTGACATCACACACTGTACAGACCCCCTGACATCACACACTGCACAGACCCCCTGACATCACACCCTGCACAGAACCCCTGACATCACACACTGTACAGACCCCATGACATCACACCCTGCACAGACCCCCTAACATCACACCCTGCACAGAACCCCTGACATCACACACTGTACAGACCCCCTGACATCACACACTGCACAGACCCCCTGACACCGCACTGCACAGACCCCCTGACATCACACACTGCACAGACCCCCTGACATCACACACTGCACAGACCCCTGACATCACACACTGCACAGACCCCCTGACATCACACCCTGCACAGACCCCTGACATCACACACTGCACAGACCCCTGACATCACACACTGCACAGACCCCTGACATGACACACTATACAGAACCCCTGACATCACATACTGCACAGACCCCCTGACATCACACACTGCACAGACCCCTGACATCACACACTGCACAGACCCCCTGACATCACACACTGTACAGACCCCATGACATCACACCCTGCACAGACCCCCTAACATCACACCCTGCACAGAACCCCTGACATCACACACTGTACAGACCCCTGACATCACACTGCACAGACCCCCTGACATCACACCCTGCACAGAACCCCTGACATCACACACTGTACAGACCCCCTGACATCACACACTGACCCCCGACATCACACTACACAGACCCCCTGACATCACACACTGCACAGACCCCCTGACATCACACCCTGCACAGACCCCATGACATCACACCCTGCACAGACCCCCTAACATCACACCCTGCACAGAACCCCTGACATCACACACTGCACAGACCCCCTGACAACACACACTGCACAGACCCCTGACATCACACACTGCACAGACCCCCTGACATCACACACTGCACAGACCCCTGACATCACACACTGCACAGACCCCCTGACATCACACCCTGCACAGACCCCTGACATCACACACTGCACAGACCCCTGACATCACACACTGCACAGACCCCTGACATGACACACTATACAGAACCCCTGACATCACATACTGCACAGACCCCCTGACATCACACACTGCACAGACCCCTGACATCACACACTGCACAGACCCCCTGACATCACACACTGTACAGACCCCCTGACATCACACACTGACCCCCGACATCACACTACACAGACCCCCTGACATCACACACTGCACAGACCCCCTGACATCACACACTGTACAGACCCCATGACATCACACCCTGCACAGACCCCCTAACATCACACCCTGCACAGAACCCCTGACATCACACACTGTACAGACCCCCTGACATCACACACTGCACAGACCCCCTGACATCACACCCTGCACAGAACCCCTGACATCACACACTGTACAGACCCCCTGACATCACACACTGACCCCCGACATCACACTACACAGACCCCCTGACATCACACACTGCACAGACCCCCTGACATCACACCCTGCACAGACCCCATGACATCACACCCTGCACAGACCCCCTAACATCACACCCTGCACAGAACCCCTGACATCACACACTGCACAGACCCCCTGACAACACACACTGCACAGACCCCTGACATCACACCCTGCACAGACCCCATGACATCACACCCTGCACAGAACCCCTGACATCACACCCTGCACAGAACCCCTGACATCACACACTGCACAGACCCCTGACATCACACTGCATAGACCCCCTGACCATCACACTGCACAGACCCCTGACACTGCACTGCATAGACCCCCTGACATCACACCCTGCACAGACCCCCTAACATCACACCCTGCACAGAACCCCTGACATCACACACTGCACAGACCCCTGACATCACACTGCATAGACCCCCTGACCATCACACTGCACAGACCCCTGACACTGCACTGCATAGACCCCCTGACATCACACCCTGCACAGACCCCCTAACATCACACACTGCACAGACCCCTGACACTGCACTGCATAGACCCCCTGACATCACACACTACACAGACCCCTGACATCACACACTGCACATTCCATGTGACACCCTGCCTCACTTACTGACCACCATGTCCAATCCTCTGAAACAATCCTGACTTACCTGCTGTCACTGGCGACTCCTCTGACTCACGTAGGCCTCGTCTCTGCTTAATTAATGCCAAGGGGCTGGAAAAAAAAGAACAGACCAGCAATGAGGCCCCACCACACTCATGTTCTGTAATATTCAAGATGGCAAATGTGAGGGCTTCACACAGAAGATGTATACACCTCATGTGGAGCCTATATAATACCCCAGAGGTCTCTAGACTATATGAGACCCCACTGACCACTCCCAATATCAGCATATTAGAGGCTCACTCTTCAGAAGTCTTGAAAATGGGACATGGTGGTGGAGGTGGTGGTGGAGGTGGAGGCGGTGGAGGAGGTAGTGATACGACAGGTGGTGCCACCACAGATACGTCTTCTGATGTCCTCTTTGTGTGCAGTTCTTCTTCCAGGGATTTAACTGCAAGAAAATACATGACTATGTGAGACAGGTCTGATGTACATGGTCACTTGTGAGTGCGGCGTAGCCATGGGGTGTGGAGATTTGTGAGGAACATCTTTATCTTGGACACTGGTGGGACTAGGTCGAGCTTTATGAAGATCAGATTAGAAGACCACACGTCCCCATACCTTTTTCTTCTAGCAGTGTGCACTTCTCCTTCATCACCTTCAGTTCTTCCTCTAGTTGACTTTTTTCCGTGTTTACTACGTTCACGTTTTCCTGGACGGTGAGAAGATCCTCTTGTGTTGGTCTTTCCAATAACTGCAACTCTAAGGACTTAATCTGTAAAAATAAAGATGGTCACCAGAAGATCATGTTCTTCCAAATACCCAAATTTGAGGGTACTGTGGTCTTTCCTAGGATTTGTAATGTGAAATCTGTGGGGTCCAAGGAACCTCAGGCTGACATTGCTTAGATACACTGTAGGATGTTAGAGAATGACCGGGAAGGTCAACCTACGAGGACTTAATTGGCATGTATATGAGCTCACAAGGACATGTGGTCACCTGAGTCTTCAGTTCTTGTTTGGTGTCTTCCAGAGTGGTGGTCAGGGAGCGGACATCATCCAAGGCTTTCATCAGCATGTCATTGGGCTGTACGTTCTGCATTAGGATCATGCTCTGCCGGGAAATGGCCTTCTTCTCTTTTAGGACCTGAAGAACAGAGTGGATACTACGTATCATACTCCTGGGTCTCTTCCATGGTTCATGGGTGGAAAGCCCCAAAAATATTGGGTTTGGAGGAACCAAGAAGATGAATGGACATTAATTGACAGATCTAGACAGAGCCGGGTGTCCGTCTTCATCCATCATGCTTATTAAAGTGTGATGGAAAGAAAAGGCCCAAATTCTTCGGTAGAAGAGTAAAGAAACATGACAGAAGACAGAAGATAGACAATCGAAGACAGTGTCCGCCATCTTGTTTATATTAGAGTCAACGGGAATGGAGACAGACTTAGCGGACTCCGTCTGCATCCATCACATCCATGAGCAGTGAGGGGCAGCCATGGTGGTCGTACGACTTTCCTTACACGGGAACCTTCACAGACTACCAGTGCCCCTTTTTTCGGAGAGTCCTACAGATCAGACCCCACCCATACGCTATGACTATATAAGATTTATCTAACACATCACTGTACCTTGCTTGCATAGCTTTCTGCCTCGAATCTTAAGTTCTGCTCCTCTTCTAGCTGGTCCAAGGTTTCGGCATATTCCCGGGTGACAGCAAGTGACACTGAACCAAAAAACAAAAAGTTGCTTACTAAGAGATGTTGTACTGGCGTGCTCCTGGTCAGGCGGTGGCCCTTCAATGGTCTCCATCAGTCCAGAAGTGTTTACTGGGCTGTGGCGCCCAAAGTGATGGAGAACACATTGTCCAATAGCGTCACTACGGCCGACACTATGGGGTAATAAGGACTTCTTATTGGGTCACTATGGGCGGAGCATCACTGTAAGCACAAAGGACCACCAAAATCGGAGTGTACAGGAAGGTACTGCAGTGTCATTGTGGAGGAGACTTACCTCTGTTCAGCTTTAAAAACTTATTTTGACTTTTTTCAAGTTTTGCCGATATCGCTTCTTTTTCCTGCCTCTCAATTTCAAGCTGAAAAGAAATAAAAAAATTACTTAAAGGGAGTGTGTCACCAGTACCAGCATATAACCCAGTCCTGCAGATAGATAGGTTACTGTCACCAGAACCAGCATATCCCCCCAGCCCTGCAGATAGATAGGTTACTGTCACCAGAACCAGCATATCACCCCAGCCCTGCAGATAGATAGGTTACTGTCACCAGACCCAGCGTATCACCCCAGCCCTGCAGATAGATAGGTTACTGTCACCAGAACCAGCATATCACCCCAGCCCTGCAGATAGATAGGTTACTGTCACCAGAACCAGCATATCCCCCCAGCCCTGCAGATAGATAGGTTACTGTCACCAGAACCAGCATATCACCCCAGCCCTGCAGATAGATAGGTTACTGTCACCAGAACCAGCATATCACCCCAGCCCTGCAGATAGATAGGTTACTGTCACCAGAACCAGCATATCACCCCAGCCCTGCAGATAGATAGGTTACTGTCACCAGAACCAGCATATCACCCCAGCCCTGCAGATAGATAGGTTACTGTCACCAGACCCAGGATATCACCCCAGCCCTGCAGATAGATAGGTTACTGTCACCAGACCCAGCGTATCACCCCAGCCCTGCAGATAGATAGGTTACTGTCACCAGACCCAGGATATCCCCCCAGCCCTGCAGATAGATAGGTTAGTGTCACCAGAACCAGTATATCACCCCAGCCCTGCAGATAGATAGGTTAGTGTCACCAGAACCAGCATATCACCCCAGCCCTGCAGATAGATAGGTTACTGTCACCAGACCCAGCATATCACCCCAGCCCTGCAGATAGATAGGTTACTGTCACCAGAACCAGCATATCACCCCAGCCCTGCAGATAGATAGGTTACTGTCACCAGACCCAGCATATCACCCCAGCCCTGCAGATAGATAGGTTACTGTCACCAGAACCAGTATATCACCCCAGCCCTGCAGATAGATAGGTTAGTGTCATCAGAACCAGTATATCACCCCAGCCCTGCAGATAGATAGGTTAGTGTCATCAGAACCAGTATATCACCCCAGCCCTGCAGATAGATAGGTTAGTGTCACCAGAACCAGTATATCACCCCAGCCCTGCAGATAGATAGGTTAGTATCACCAGAACCAGCATATCACCCCAGCCCTGCAGATAGATAGGTTACTGTCACCAGAACCAGCATATCACCCCAGCCCTGCAGATAGATAGGTTACTGTCACCAGAACCAGCATATCACCCCAGTCCTGCAGATAGATAGGTTACTGTCACCAGAACCAGCATATCACCCCAGCCCTGCAGATAGATAGGTTACTGTCACCAGAACCAGCATATCACCCCAGTCCTGTAGATAGATAGGTTACTGTCACCTGACCCAGCATATCACCCCAGCCCTGCAGATAGATAGGTTACTGTCACCAGAACCAGCATATCACCCCAGCCCTGCAGATAGATAGGTTACTGTCACCAGAACCAGCATATCACCCCAGCCCTGCAGATAGATAGGTTACTGTCCCCAGAACCAGCATATCGCCCCAGTCCTGCAGATAGATAGGTTACTGTCACCAGACCCAGCATATCACCCCAGCCCTGCAGATAGATAGGTTACTGTCACCAGAACCAGCATATCACCCCAGCCCTGCAGATAGATAGGTTACTGTCACCAGACCCAGCATATCACCCCAGCCCTGCAGATAGATAGGTTACTGTCACCAGAACCAGCATATCACCCCAGCCCTGCAGATAGATAGGTTACTGTCACCAGAACCAGTATATCACCCCAGCCCTGCAGATAGATAGGTTAGAATCAACAGTATCTATTCTTGCCATCATTTGCTGGCAGTTGTCAGAAAGTCATGGTGGCCATACCTCTTTCAGTGAGACCATGGGGCATGTAACATTTCATTTTGTGCCCAGAATTTGGTTGTTTATCTCTGATCACATTGTATATATAACATTATCTGCACTTACTTCTAGTGCTTTGTTGTCAATTCTGATTGTATTATGCAGAGTCTGAGGAAGGACCGATCGGCCAAAACGTTACATTATTTCTTCTGCAATGTATGGATTGTTTATTGCTTGTATCTGGGTTGGGACCCTACTGAGGTATCCTATAGATATTAAATCCTGAGTGCCGCATACATCCCCCTACACACAAGCATGATAGTCTCCGTGACTTGACTGACACATACCGCACTCAGGTCAATAAGAAATGAATAGAGAGCCACCTAGACGTACGGGTATTCTCCAGATGTTCCAAGAATCAGTGGGGTAACCCCTTATCTAGGAAGCCTCCCAGAAAGTGAGAGTTGGCAAGTATGGGTTTATGTTCCCGGATCTCCCATTCCCTGAAGCCGTTGTGTATAGAGCGGGCTCACTTTGGGTTTGAACAGAATTTATTTCTCTTACTTATATAGCGCCCACATATTGTCCTATATATCGTCACACTATCATATATAGGACTCACTATCTACATTCCCGATCACTTTACCTCCATTTGTAACCTTGTTGTCTGTGTTCTTAGCTCTTGCAGTTCAGACGCGATTTGTCCATTTTCTTCTGTTAATTTTTGGATTTTTTCCTTCAAATCTAGAAAGACAAAAAGACTTCTACTATTACCCTGTATATAACCGATGAGTAAAGGGGGCTGCAGGCCATAGACCATATCATAAAAGTCTGATCAGTGTCTGGCCCACCACTCGATTCTCCATCTGAAATGTGTCCATGGACCTCCACCGATCAGCCATAAAGACAAGACCCCTCATCGTTGCATTTTCTGTTTCCATAATTTTTGATTGTATATTTTTGATATAGGAGAACTTGTACAAGAATATAAAGCAATGTATTTAGCAAGAAAAAGAAAGCTATAAAACAAGAACAACAGGTCCGCCCGGTGTCTTTAGCCATATCAGCTTCATTCTACATTTTCCACATAACATCGTCTAAGGAGTGGCAAAGTTGGAAATCTTCCAGAGGTTTCAGGCGTTGTAGAACGGACAATATCTTTGGAGATTACAAGGCAAACACGTATACATTATAGATAGTAAGGGCGCTCACATCAACGTTGTTAATTGGTCCATTGTAGGTCCAGAAGATCAGATAAAACAATAAAATGGATCCATCTAGTGGCGGCCAACAATGGATTCCAAGGTAGCCCATTGGCTATTATGGAGTGTGTTGGAGTCCTCAATGGGACGGCGTTGCATTACCTACACTAGCTATTACAGTTTGCAGCACGGTTCACTGTATGCAAGTCTCATACAGTCTCATTACAGATGATCCACCAGTTTTGTAACATCAAACAAATGCCGAGGAATTGCTGTCAATGTATTGACCTGACATAAAAGCATCGGAGGCTTAGGGTCACCAAACTAGACCGTTATCAAAGGTTGGGCACCAGAAAGTCCAGGATGAAATTGACTCAAGACCGAGAGTGGACTAAGCCATTGAGTAGTCCAACAAAAACCAAATCTATGACATACAGACAGTGGGTTGTACCAGCTTCAGTGCACCCCTATATGGAACCATTGGGTCCTTCCACCATGAAGAGATTCAGGAAATGGAAAGGTCATAATCTGTCCTCATGTTCTTCACTATATCTTCCATATCTTTATTCCCCTCATGAGACTTCTGTCCATTATCCATCCTGTTCTCCTCGATCACCCCTCTTCTCATGGTGGCTACTAACTACTCCACTCCCATGTGGCTTCCTTACAGAGGACCTTTCACCAAAGTGACCTACTCCAACTTTTTGTAGCCTTGCTCCGCTGTACTGATTCTGGCACATCTGGAATTTTTTTCTCTAGCCCCACCATTCCTGAGCAATTATTTGTGTTAGTTTCAGCACAGTTAGGCTCTCTATTGTCAGGTGGGTGGTCCATGTTTCTCGCTTCCCGCTCAGGACCACCCACCTGAGGGTAGAGAGTTTAATTTGTATATTGAGTGCTGAAACTAACAGCATCAATTGGAATATTGGGGGCTAGAGAAATTTCCAAGGGTTCTAGAATGAGTGGATTGGGTCCTATTTAAGAATGCAAAGTGTTGTAGTGGAAGTGGTCAAACGTCCTCTTTAAGAGATTCGCTCCTCAGCTGATAGGCCCTACAGCAGCTTCTATGGCTTCCACCTTGTTCGGGTTCCTCCCCCTACTTTAAAGAGCCCCCTTGACCAGCAACCAGTAGATCATCTTTGTCTTACATTACATGACCTGATTTATCACGTGGCTGATCCTTTCCCAGGAGCCCAGTGACACCAGGGATCCATCGATCTCTAATTTCTCGCTCTTTACCTTTACTTAGTTCCTGGTCCTCATGAAGAGAATCTGTGTCCTCCTTGGCAATGTCTTGGTCATCTGTAACAATAGGTTGGACATCTTGTGGCTGCTCACAAGGCAACGGAGCAATAACTTGAGTGTCAGTCTCACTGTTGTCTTCCTGAACCTGAAACCCCAAAGAGAACTCATGGATACTTTTTGCAAGTATTTTTTTGCCATTTTGAGCATTATACTGTAAACATGACAACAAACATAGTGAGACGCATGAATATTAAGCAACAATTTGCAGAATTGATGACTTGGCCCATAAGGCGATATTCAGTATTAACCTCTACACTTGTGATAGAAAGATGCAGTAGAGATTTTGGAAACCGAGAGGGTCACTGGCCCAGTTGGAGGTCACCCCTTCCAGAGATTCCAGGATGTTGGCAAGTAGGACTTTGAGGGGCTACAAAACCTACATTCTCTTACACCCTATTAGGGAATTCTGAATTAATAGAGGGGGGTCCTCTGTTCAGGATCCTCAGCTCTTGGCGTGGTGTGACATTAGGACACTGCGGGTGTGGATTCTCTTTGTTCTGGTAGATTTGGTTATTTGACTATTTGTGTTGTAGTTCTGGTCGCTCACATTTTGGACGTCCTGTATCGCATGTTCTCCATCCTGGTGCTTGCTTGTCAGTTCGGTCTCATACTTGGCTTCCAGTTCTGTAAATTCGTCCAGAAGCTTCTGTGTTACTGTGAATAAAAAATGTCATTGGCCATAAAAAAAAATCTGCATATATAATATAATGAATATAATAATATTAGGGACTTAATCACATTATCTACAAATATATCGCAAATACTGAAAACCATAGTGAGAAAAATAGTTCTGCACGATGTCTCCTATCCGTGTGATACTACACCCCTGGTGCCTCCAATAAAGGAGACTCAATTGCCACTCATTGCATAAAAGAATGTATCATCCAAAACCAGCCGTCAACCCAATATCAGTGACTGAACCCAACCCTACAGTCCTGTAGACCGGAACAATATCCATTAGGCTGTAGCTGTAGTCTTCTTGGCCATTGTTCTCATGGTTATCCTAGACCCACCACTGCCAGAATAATATCCATTAGGCATTAATGGTAGTCTTATTAGCCAATGCCCCCAAGGTCACCCCAGACCCACCACTGTCAGAACAATATCCATTAGACTGTAGCAGTAGTCTTCTCGGCCATTGATCCCATGATCATACTAGGTCTACCACTGTTACGTCTTCTTGGCCAATGCCACCAAGGTGACCCCAGACCCACCACTGTCAGAACAATATCCATTAGACTATAGCAGTAGTCTTCTTGGCCATTGATGCCATGATCATACCAGGTCTACCACTGTTACGTCTTCTTGGCCAATGCCACCAAGGTGACCCCAGACCCACCACTGTCAGAACAATATCCATTAGACTATAGCAGTAGTCTTCTTGGCCATTGATGCCATGATCATACCAGGTCTACCACTGTTACGTCTTCTTGGCCAGTGCCCCCATGTTCACCCCTGGCCCACCACTGTCAGAACAATATCCATTAGACTGTAGCAGTAGTCTTCTCGGCCATTGATCCCATGATCATACCAGGTCTACCACTGTTACGTCTTCTTGGCCAATGCCCCATGGTCACCCCTGGACCACCACTGTCGGAACAATATCCATTAGGCATTCATGGTAGTCTTATTAGCCAATGCCCCCATGGTCATTCTAGACCCACCACTGTCAGAACAATAACCACTGTTATGTCTTCTTAGCCAATGCCCCCATGGTCAACCCACACCAACTGCTGTCCTCCAGATCTATGTAGAGTTATTGACCATCACTGGAAGTCCTAGGATTCGGAGTCCCTCGTTCTTATAAGCTCCTCAGAGGGAGATGCCGACCTCTACCTTCTAGTTATTGGGGACCATCCAGATCAGCAGCCAATGGTAAGTTCCAGGGGAACAATAGCCCACTCAGGTACCATATAGTACATGCCACATAACTTGCCATCATCAGCAGTATACTAGTCCTATTAATCAATGTCATTACAGAGATTGAGATATAATTATCCAAAAGAGACTCGACCATGGTAGTTCTCTAACACCTTGGCCAGATAGAAGCCGAATGAGCTTCACTTATGAGCAGATCCTCACATATTTATTTGTGCAAATCAAGATAGTTTCTGGAGTTTACAAAGTCACTTCTGGACACCAGCTCCACCAGTATCCATATTGAGATATCACTGTAAGGTTCTGGCCTACACCTACATAGAGCATATTCCTGGAGCTGTCTCTGGCTGTCTTCATCCTGAGAATGGAGAAAATACAGATTCAACTTCTAAAATTATGGAATAGAAGCGTATCATAGAATTTGTAGGGGATCAGTGTCAACAAAAAGATTTTATATTAGCAAATATCCAAATACTGATGATACTAGCGCTCCTTGGGTAACATTGCTACCACATTCAGGCAGTACTAGTCCTGCTCAAACCATTTCCCCTGTGTTCTGTTGTCACTGGTCCTCTCTGATAACCCTGCCCCCTCACCCTGATGTCACCGGCCCTCTCTGATAACCCTGCCCCCTCACAATGATGTCACCGGTCCTCTCTGATAACCCTGCCCCCTGACCCTGATGTCACCGGTCCTCTCTGATAACCCTGCCCCCTCACACTGATGTCACCGGTCCTCTCTGATAACCCTGCCCCCTGACCCTGATGTCACCGGTCCTCTCTGATAACCCTGCCCCCTGACCCTGATGTCACCGGTCCTCTCTGATAACCCTGCCCCCTCACACTGATGTCACCGGTCCTCTCTGATAACCCTGCCCCCTCACACTGATGTCACCGGTCCTCTCTGATAACCCTGCCCCCTGACCCTGATGTCACCGGTCCTCTCTGATAACCCTGCCCCCTCACACTGATGTCACCGGTCCTCTCTGATAACCCTGCCCCCTGACCCTGATGTCACCGGTCCTCTCTGATAACCCTGCCCCCTGACCCTGATGTCACCGGTCCTCTCTGATAACCCTGCCCCCTCACACTGATGTCACCGGTCCCCTCTGATAACCCTGCCCCCTCACACTGATGTCACCGGCCCTCTCTGATAACCCTGCCCCCTCACCCTGATGTCACCGGTCCTCTCTGATAACCCTGCCCCCTCACACTGATGTCACCGGCCCTCTCTGATAACCCTGCCCCCTCACCCTGATGTCACCGGCCCTCTCTGATAACCCTGCCCCCTCACTCTGATGTCACCGGTCCTCTCTGATAACCCTGCCCCCTCACCCTGTTGTCACTGGTCCTCTCTGATAACCCTGCCCCCTCACACTGATGTCACCGGCCCTCTCTGATAACCCTGCCCCCTCACCCTGATGTCACCGGTCCCCTCTGATAACCCTGCCCCCTCACACTGATGTCACCGGTCCTCTCTGATAACCCTGCCCCCTCACCCTGATGTCACTGGTCCTCTCTGATAACCCTGCCCCCTCACACTGATGTCACCGGCCCTCTCTGATAACCCTGCCCCCTCACTCTGATGTCACCGGTCCTCTCTGATAACCCTGCCCCCTCACCCTGTTGTCACTGGTCCTCTCTGATAACCCTGCCCCCTCACCCTGATGTCACCGGCCCTCTCTGATAACCCTGCCCCCTCACCCTGATGTCACTGGTCCTCTCTGATAACCCTGCCCCCTCACCCTGATGTCACTGGTCCTCTCTGATAACCCTGCCCCCTCACCCTGATGTCACTGGTCCTCTCTGATAACCCTGCCCCCTCACACTGATGTCACTGGCCCTCTCTGATAACCCTGCCCCCTCACCCTGATGTCACCGGTCCCCTCTGATAACCCTGCCCCCTCACCCTGATGTCACCGGTCCTCTCTGATAACCCTGCCCCCTCACACTGATGTCACCGGTCCTCTCTGATAACCCTGCCCCCTCACACTGATGTCACCGGTCCTCGCTGATAACCCTGCCCCCTCACCCTGATGTCACCGGTCCTCTCTGATAACCCTGCCCCCTCACCCTGATGTCACCGGTCCTCTCTGATAACCCTGCCCCCTCACACTGATGTCACCGGTCCTCTCTGATAACCCTGCCCCCTCACACTGATGTCACTGGTCCTCTCTGATAACCCTGCCCCCTCACCCTGATGTCACCGGTCCTCTCTGATAACCCTGCCCCCTGACCCTGATGTCACCGGTCCCCTCTGATAACCCTGCCCCCTCACACTGATGTCACCGGTCCTCGCTGATAACCCTGCCCCCTCACCCTGATGTCACCGGTCCTCTCTGATAACCCTGCCCCCTCACCCTGATGTCACTGGTCCTCTCTGATAACCCTGCCCCCTGACCCTGATGTCACCGGTCCTCTCTGATAACCCTGCCCCCTCACACTGATGTCACCGGTCCTCGCTGATAACCCTGCCCCTCACCCTGATGTCACTGGCCCTCTCTGATAACCCTGCCCCCTCACCCTGATGTCACCGGTCCTCTCTGATAACCCTGCCCCCTCACCCTGATGTCACCGGTCCTCTCTGATAACCCTGCCCCCTGACCCTGATGTCACCGGTCCTCTCTGATAACCCTGCCCCCTGACCCTGATGTCACCGGTCCTCTCTGATAACCCTGCCCCCTCACACTGATGTCACCGGTCCCCTCTGATAACCCTGCCCCCTCACACTGATGTCACCGGCCCTCTCTGATAACCCTGCCCCCTCACCCTGATGTCACCGGCCCTCTCTGATAACCCTGCCCCCTCACACTGATGTCACCGGCCCTCTCTGATAACCCTGCCCCCTCACCCTGATGTCACCGGCCCTCTCTGATAACCCTGCCCCCTCACTCTGATGTCACCGGTCCTCTCTGATAACCCTGCCCCCTCACCCTGTTGTCACTGGTCCTCTCTGATAACCCTGCCCCCTCACCCTGATGTCACCGGCCCTCTCTGATAACCCTGCCCCCTCACCCTGATGTCACTGGTCCTCTCTGATAACCCTGCCCCCTCACCCTGATGTCACTGGTCCTCTCTGATAACCCTGCCCCCTCACACTGATGTCACCGGCCCTCTCTGATAACCCTGCCCCCTCACCCTGATGTCACCGGTCCCCTCTGATAACCCTGCCCCCTCACACTGATGTCACCGGTCCTCTCTGATAACCCTGCCCCCTCACCCTGATGTCACTGGTCCTCTCTGATAACCCTGCCCCCTCACACTGATGTCACCGGCCCTCTCTGATAACCCTGCCCCCTCACTCTGATGTCACCGGTCCTCTCTGATAACCCTGCCCCCTCACCCTGTTGTCACTGGTCCTCTCTGATAACCCTGCCCCCTCACCCTGATGTCACCGGCCCTCTCTGATAACCCTGCCCCCTCACCCTGATGTCACTGGTCCTCTCTGATAACCCTGCCCCCTCACCCTGATGTCACCGGTCCCCTCTGATAACCCTGCCCCCTCACCCTGATGTCACCGGTCCTCTCTGATAACCCTGCCCCCTCACACTGATGTCACCGGTCCTCTCTGATAACCCTGCCCCCTCACACTGATGTCACTGGTCCTCTCTGATAACCCTGCCCCCTCACACTGATGTCACCGGTCCTCTCTGATAACCCTGCCCCCTGACCCTGATGTCACCGGTCCCCTCTGATAACCCTGCCCCCTCACACTGATGTCACCGGTCCTCGCTGATAACCCTGCCCCCTCACCCTGATGTCACCGGTCCTCTCTGATAACCCTGCCCCCTCACCCTGATGTCACCGGTCCTCTCTGATAACCCTGCCCCCTCACACTGATGTCACCGGTCCTCTCTGATAACCCTGCCCCCTCACACTGATGTCACTGGTCCTCTCTGATAACCCTGCCCCCTCACACTGATGTCACCGGTCCTCTCTGATAACCCTGCCCCCTGACCCTGATGTCACCGGTCCTCTCTGATAACCCTGCCCCCTCACCCTGATGTCACTGGTCCTCTCTGATAACCCTGCCCCCTGACCCTGATGTCACCGGTCCTCTCTGATAACCCTGCCCCCTGACCCTGATGTCACCGGTCCTCTCTGATAACCCTGCCCCCTGACCCTGATGTCACCGGTCCTCTCTGATAACCCTGCCCCCTGACCCTGATGTCACCGGTCCCCTCTGATAACCCTGCCCCCTCACCCTGATGTCACTGGTCCTCTCTGATAACCCTGCCCCCTCACCCTGATGTCACTGGTCCTCTCTGATAACCCTGCCCCCTCACACTGATGTCACCGGTCCTCGCTGATAACCCTGCCCCCTCACCCTGATGTCACCGGTCCTCTCTGATAACCCTGCCCCCTCACACTGATGTCACCGGTCCTCTCTGATAACCCTGCCCCTCACCCTGATGTCACTGGCCCTCTCTGATAACCCTGCCCCCTCACCCTGATGTCACCGGTCCTCTCTGATAACCCTGCCCCCTCACCCTGATGTCACCGGTCCTCTCTGATAACCCTGCCCCCTCACCCTGATGTCACCGGTCCTCTCTGATAACCCTGCCCCCTCACCCTGATGTCACCGGCCCTCTCTGATAACCCTGCCCCCTCACCCTGATGTCACCGGTCCTCTCTGATAACCCTGCCCCCTCACCCTGATGTCACCGGTCCTCTCTGATAACCCTGCCCCCTGACCCTGATGTCACCGGTCCTCCCTGATATCCCTGCCCCCTCACCCTGATGTCACCGGCCCTCTCTGATAACCCTGCCCCCTCACACTGATGTCACCGGTCCCCTCTGATAACCCTGCCCCCTCACCCTGATGTCACCGGTCCTCGCTGATAACCCTGCCCCCTCACCCTGATGTCACCGGCCCTCTCTGATAACCCTGCCCCCTCACCCTGATGTCACTGGTCCTCTCTGATAACCCTGCCCCCTCACACTGATGTCACCGGTCCTCGCTGATAACCCTGCCCCTCACCCTGATGTCACCGGCCCCTGTATATAAAACTCCCCTATACTGTGGTATAAATTACTTTTACAGATAACCCCACCTTCTCATCCTAATGTCACCACCCTCTCCAGGTAACCACACTACTTTATACCACAGTCATCAATTCGCCCTGATACCTCCCACTGATGTCACCAGTCCTCTTCAGATAATCCCACCTCCTCATACTGATGTCACCAGTTCTTTGTAGATAACCCCACCTCTAGATGACGAAACCTCCAAATAACTCCACCTCCTGATATGGATATCATTAGTTCTCCCTGCTATCTCCATCTCCTCAAACCAATGAGTAGCTCTGTCCAGAAAACTCAACTTCCTCATATTGAGGTCACCAAACCTTTCTACATAACCTCACCTCCTCCTAATGATATTACCAGCTCTCCCACATAACCCCGCCTCCTCATACTGATGTCACTACTTCTCTATAGATAACCCCGCCTCCTCATACTGATGTCACTATTTCTCTATAGATAACCCCGCCTCCTCATACTGATGTCACTATTTCTCTATAGATAACCCCACCTCCTCATACTGATGTCACTATTTCTCTATAGATAACCCCGCCTCCTCATACTGATGTCACTATTTCTCTATAGATAACCCCGCCTCCTCATACTGATGTCACTACTTCTCTATAGATAACCCCACCTCCTCATACTGATGTCACTACTTCTCTATAGATAACCCCACCTCCTCATACTGATGTCACTATTTCTCTATAGATAACCCCACCTCCTCACACTGATGTCACTATTTCTCTATAGATAACCCCACCTCCTCACACTGATGTCACTATTTCTCTATAGATAACCCCACCTCCTCATACTGATGTCACTACTTCTCTATAGATAACCCCACCTCCTCATACTGATGTCACTATTTCTCTATAGATAACCCCACCTCCTCACACTGATGTCACTATTTCTCTATAGATAACCCCACCTCCTCACACTGATGTCACTACTTCTCTATAGATAACCCCACCTCCTCATACTGATGTCACTACTTCTCTATAGATAACCCCACCTCCTCATACTGATGTCACTACTTCTCTATAGATAACCCCACCTCCTCATACTGATGTCACTACTTCTCTATAGATAACCCCACCTCCTCATACTGATGTCACTACTTCTCTATAGATAACCCCACCTCCTCATACTGATGTCACTACTTCTCTATAGATAACCCCACCTCCTCATACTGATGTCACTACTTCTCTATAGATAACCCCACCTCCTCATACTGATGTCACTACTTCTCTATAGATAACCCCACCTCCTCATACTGATGTCACTACTTCTCTATAGATAACCCCACCTCCTCATACTGATGTCACTACTTCTCTATAGATAACCCCACCTCCTCACACTGATGTCACTACTTCTCTATAGATAACCCCATTTCCTCATACTGATGTCACTACTTCTCTATAGATAACCCCACCTCCTCATACTGATGTCACTATTTCTCTATAGATAACCCCACCTCCTCATACTGATGTCACTATTTCTCTATAGATAACCCCACCTCCTCACACTGATGTCACTATTTCTCTATAGATAACCCCGCCTCTCCATAGGAGATGGATGACTGTAAATTTCGTAATGGTGGAGCCCTTGTATTTCAGGCGATTACCTCGCTGATGATGTCTGATTCAGAGCTGCTGGATAACTGGAGATCTGGAAGATAGAGAAAGAACAGACCAACAATTACCAGTTGGGTAGAGTAGACCATTACCCCACGCCTTCCTTCTACAGGTGCCTGAATGTAATGGGGCATCCCAAGGGTGACAGGTTCTCCGTGTAGACTTCTCTCACCCATTCTCATAATAAGTTGTCTATAGTCAACTCGACAGCCTAACCCCAAGTTCCAAATTGGTTGGAGAAACTAATGGAAAGAAGACATTTGTTCCAGCAATTTAGACAAAAGTGGTTGCTTATTACAATCTATGTCCAAGTGACTTTTTTTTCCCCAAAATTTTAATTTCAAAATGACATTTCTGCTGCTTGTGTGCCAATGACTTTTTCACTGCCTGAGGGACGCCATTTTTTCGTACAAATTTTCATTGAAATTTACTGATACTGTAACATCCCTGTAAATGTTAATTTAAAATTTATTGAAATCTTTCGGTCAGCTGCCTGAATTTATAGTTTCCATACAATAGTCCTTTGTCCAAATGATAATTTATAAAGTAATTGAATTCTCCTGGTCCCTGCCTGCACTATCAAGGTTGGGGGCTATGGTGGGGGCTCCTTTCAATCACTTTGTCCAAATATTAACTTGCCAAATAAATGTAAATTTAATTTAAATTCTCTTGGTCGTTTCCTGCACTGTCAGACCTGGGGGCTATATACCTCCTTTCGGTCGCTTTGTCTAATTGACAATTTGTCAAATAAATCCAACTTTAAATTAGATTCTCCTTGTGGATGCCTGGATACATAGTGGCGCTTGCTGTACACCTCCTTTCAGAGGCTTTATCCAGATGATAATTTTAAAGGAAACTCCTGTGCCATTTTATCTGCCAGTAATATCTACAGTGTTGGCCAAAAGTATTGGCACCCCTGCAATTCTGTCAGATAATACTCGTGTTCTTCCAGAAAATGATTGCAAGCACAAATTCTTTGGTATTATCTTCATTTAATTTCTCTTCAATGGAAAACCACAATAAGAATTGTGAAAAAGCCAAATTGGATATAATTCCACAGCAAACATAAAAAGGGGGTGGACAAAAGTATTGGCACTGTTTGAAAAATCATGCGATGCTTCTCAAATTTGTGTAATTAACAGCACCTGTTACTTACCTGAGGCACCTAACAGGTGGTGGCAATAACTAAATCACACTTGCAGCCAGTTGAAATGGATTAAAGTTGACTCCACCTCTGTCCTGTGTCCTTGTGTGACCACATTGAGCATGGAGAAAAGAAAGAAGACCAAAGAACTGTCTGAGGACTTGAGAAGCAAAATTGTGAGGAAGCATGAGCAATCTCCAGGCTACAAGTCCATCTCCAAAGACCTGGAGAAGGCCCCTTCACATCTCAGGGGGGACGCAGTTTGCCAAAGAAGAAGGGTCTAAGATTCCAGCAGAGCCTTGTAAGAAACTCATTGCTGGTTAGCGGAAGCGGTTGTGCGCAGTTATTGTGTCTAAAGGTTGTGCTACCAAGTATTAGGCTGAGGGCGCCAATACTTCTGCCCAGCCCATTTTTGGAAGTTTGTGTAAAATGATCAATGATGTGACTTTTTTTTCATTCTCTTTTGTGTTTTTTCATTGCAAGCAAAATAAATGAAGATATTACCAAAGAGTTTGTGCTTGTAATCATTATCTGGGGACACCGAGGATTATCTGACAGAATTGCAGGGGGCCAATACTTTTGGCCAATGCTGTAAGGCTGTAAGCTGTAGCGGAAATAAAAGATGAGAATTCGCCCTCTTTGTCCAAGTCACAATTTCTCAAGTCAATTTCACTCCTCCTGGTGGCTGCTGATATGCCAACTCCTTTCAGTCCCTTTGTCCATGTGACAATGTATCAAACACATTTCATTTCAATAGAGTTTACATGATGGAACAGTATTTGTATCTACAGTACAAATCTGTGTGTAAGTATTTGCCCCGATATTTGCTACCATCCATCTCCCCATACTCCTAGAGCCATGTTGCTGTGCCCTATGTCTGTGACTTTGGAAGGTGTGACATACAATTCTTCCGATTCAAAGCCAAATGTAACTTTTTATCCAAATCAGTCAAATTGGAAATGACACAGCTTCTCCAAGCAGAACCAGCACTTTGTATATTGCCTCCTCCTTGTTTTCCTTCCTCGCACACCGCCACCAGATTTTTTCCAGCCCCCTCCCCTCCTTGTAATATGTACACTGGCAGAGAACGTTATCTTCACTCTTTCAATGGCTTTTGTTATGTTCTCCGATAAGGTGCAGCAGAAGAAAGTTATCAGTGTCAAGTTAGACTTTGCTACTTCTGTACACCTAAATAGTTATACATACTGTGTGCTGATATACCCCGTACTGCAGACAGTATATAGAGGTGTACATACATTATACGTGTCACGGAGCAAAGGTATACGTCTTCCTCCGGATGGTCTTTTGAATCAACAGGGACGCAAGAGGTCGGGAGACAACAGCAATTTATTGTAATCCACAAAGTTAGTAGCCGGCGGCGGTCACATCAACCGTAATAACAATAAGTCCACAGAAGTCACAATCCAATGATAGCTTTGGTTCCTTGGTCCTGTAACTAAATTCTGGCTCTCTGCAGAGCTGTGCACAGGCCGGCTAACACATACTAACTGCTAGCTATATCTATATACTAAACTGTTACTTCCTATACCTGGGGGTGGGAAGGGCTGAGTCACAGATCCTTCCCCCCTCACCTATACCAAGGAGAGCAGACTCCCTGTCTACTATGAACAATGCACAGTCCAACATCTTCTTGGAGACACTGATCAGATTATCTCCACCCATTGTCCTCACTAGTTAGAGGTATTTGCATACAATGTGCTAACACACTAGACCCTAATCAGCCAACTACACATTGATGTATATAACAGGTTAGAGAATACATTCCACACCAAATATATATTACACATTGCCTATAGTATAGACTCTAACCATCCCGTGACAACCCCTCCCCCTCTCAAAACATGTGCATGACACAATTGGCCTACACAGGTATATTGGGGAATGCACATCAGTCTCTATAGCTCATATGTCCTCCTGCCGGGATAACCCATCTGCGTTCTGGTGTTGGTTCCCTCGGCGGTACTGAATGGTAAAGTTGTAGAGTTGAAGGGCTGGCATCTGGCAGAAAATCCGGTGGATCCATGTTGGCTTCTCCCTGAGCTTGGCTTCGGGTCACTGCTCCCACAAAGTGGCACTGTAGATTTCCAACATCGTTGCCTAACAGAACATCGGCCGGCAGCCCGCTCATCACACCAATTGTGCATCGTTTTGGTCCATAACCATAGTCGAGTTCCACGGTAGCTTTAGGAATACGTTTCCGAGTACCTCCTGCCAACTCGATAGAAAGGCCAGGGCCCTCCTCTAGGGCCTCGGGTCGCACAACTCGGGGGTCCGCTACCGTTAGGAAAGCTCCCGAGTCCCGGAATCCAACAACTGTTCGGCCATCCAGTAGGACCTCCTGCAAGTGCTTCCTCTGAAGGTTTGCGGGATGTGTGGCGGAAGGCTGAATCCCATAGACCCCTGGAGGTGGAACAGATGGGTCATTCATGGAGTCATCTGGAAATGGGGCCAAACTTTCTGTCCTAGGGGTGGTTCCCAGGTAGTGAATAGGCCGGGATGCCACGGTGGCCCGTGCCCCCATGTTAGCAGGGCAACTAGCTTGCAAATGTCCAGGCCGCCCGCAACCAAAACATCTGCGCTCTAGCATTCTTCCAGTGGGTCGTTGTCTAGGGACAGGGTTGTTCATAGCTGGAGGCCGATGGGCTGGGGCAGGGGTAGAGGGGGAATTGTAATCCTGAGGCCGGACACGAAAGGTGGGTGGCTGGCTGAAGGGTGTCTGGCGGACTGTGGTAGTTTTCCGCTCCTCTGCAAACAACCTCTTCCACTGCGGCTTGATGGTCAGGCCCTCATCTGCAAGGGAAGCAGCTTGCTCCACTGTGGCTGGGTTCCGTTCCAGCACCCACTCACGGATCTCAGCGGGGCACTGGGAAAAGAACTGTTCCTTAAGTATGACTTGGAGGATCTTATCGACTGTGACAGCCTCCTCTCCTTCTAGCCAGCGCTTGCATGCTTGCTTCAACTTGTGGGCGAACATGTGGAAGGAGCTTCCCCCATTGTAAGACAAAGAGCGGAACTGAACTCGGTAGGTCTCTGGAGTGACTGTATAATACTTCTGCACCGCTCTTTTAATGGCCTCATAGTCCCGCTGATCACTAGGGTCCATGGCTCTGAGAGCTTCCGCAGCCCCATCTCGTAGGTGCCCCACCAGATACCGGACCCAATCCTTCTCTGGGACTTCCATCAGGCGGCACTGGTGTTCGAAGTCCTGAAAATATCCATCAACATCCCCAGCCGCTTCATCAAAGGTCTTGAAGTGTTTATGGGAGACATATGGTGGTTCTCTCACTGTTGGGCTGGGGGTCGACGTTTGATTATAATTCCTCATAGTTATCTCAGCCATTCGCATTTCATGCGCCATTCTTTCCTTTTCATGCGCCATTCTCTGTTCCTCCTTCTCCGTTTCCTGAGCCCTCTGTAACGCTCTACTCCTTTGCTCTGCAGTTGCTCCTAGCCCCAGCACTGCCAATTCCTCCTCATACAAAACAACCCATCTGCTCTTTTGGGTCTGTACCTGCCACTCCTGTATCTCTACTGTCTCCTGGGGGCAGCCCTCCTCATGGTCGCTTTGCAGGGTCATCTCCTCCAGTGCCTCGATCAGTTGCTCTTTCGTTCTTCCCTGGTAACTCAGGTTTAGTTCCCGGGCTCTTACTTGTAGACTTGCCATAGTCCAGTTCCTGTATTCTGAGGTTGTGGCTCCATTAATCGCTGGGCTGCTGTAGTCCATCTCGCTGTCCGCTGTTGATCCCACCGCTGCCAACCAGTTGTCACGGAGCAAAGGTATACGTCTTCCTCCGGATGGTCTTTTGAATCAACAGGGACGCAAGAGGTCGGGAGACAACAGCAATTTATTGTAATCCACAAAGTTAGTAGCCGGTGGCGGTCACATCAACCGTAATAACAATAAGTCCACAGAAGTCACAATCCAATGATAGCTTTGGTTCCTTGGTCCTGTAACTAAATTCTGGCTCTCTGCAGAGCTGTGCACAGGCCGGCTAACACATACTAACTGCTAGCTATATCTATATACTAAACTGTTACTTCCTATACCTGGGGGTGGGAAGGGCTGAGTCACAGATCCTTCCCCCCTCACCTATACCAAGGAGAGCAGACTCCCTGTCTACTATGAACAATGCACAGTCCAACATCTTCTTGGAGACACTGATCAGATTATCTCCACCCATTGTCCTCACTAGTTAGAGGTATTTGCATACAATGTGCTAACACACTAGACCCTAATCAGCCAACTACACATTGATGTATATAACAGGTTAGAGAATACATTCCACACCAAATATATATTACACATTGCCTATAGTATAGACTCTAACCATCCCGTGACAATACGTATATATGTTATACACATGTTACTATACACAGCTGTACATACATTATACATATATCACTATATACCCCATTATATATGCTATATACTTTGTTATTAAACATCTTATTGTACGTAGCTGTGCATATATCACTACACATACCCTACTATATTTATATTATTATATACATTGTTATTACACACACGCTACTATACACAGCTGTACATACATTATACATATATCACTATATATATATATATATATATATATATATATATATATATATATATATACTTTGCTATTATACATCTTATTGTACATAGCTGTGCATATATCACTACACATACCCTACTGTATATATATTATTATATACATTGTTATTACACACACGCTACTATACACAGCTGGATTCCCCACTGTGTATATTCTTATATATGTTGTATACATTCAGTTAATAGTATATGTTGTATACATTGTTACTATTATGCACATACTACTATTCACCTTAGTATATATAGTTGTATATTGTTATGCAAATATTAGTTATACAGATATTACTATATGTTACTTATCCTACACATATATAGTATTCCTATACAGGTATACAGCTCCCCATCTGGTGACTGTGTAACCTTTACCTCCCCAGTGAGGACATCTCAGAGGTTTCCCCCAGGACGGTGTCCTCACCTGTGAGCTGGAGAAGCTCCTCTTCTATACAGGAGACATGAATGTCAGTGTCCTGCTCCACCTCGGCCTCCGCCATCTTCTCTTTACAGGAACATAATCCACAGAGAGGAAGGAACTGAGCTTTACTTTATGATTGCAATATTAGGGAATTGAAACTTCACTCCCATATCCTCCATGTGGCGACCCTTGTCACTTCTCCTAATGTAGACACAGCTGCAGGAAGGACAGCGAGGACGAGGAGATCTGACTCCTTCTAGAAGCTCTTTATGACCCGGGCCTGGCTCACGTCTGCTGGCCTCGTAATATGTAATGTATGATAAGATTGTGCAGGATCACACCTCTCATTTATATCACTTTCAGGTCATTTCCTTCACATATCTCACTTAGACTACAAGGCTACGGAGAAGTATTGTCCTCTCCAGATGTTCCTATTAGTCCATATTTCACTGGTCATACAATATAATATTGGACACGTGAGTATCCGACTAGTTATGGAGCTTCTTACAACTTCATATCAGTCATCTCTGGGGTAGTGGGTTTTGACCCACTGGGTGGTTTTCCTGTATGACCAGGTTCCTGAGGTCACCTTCAGAACATCACTATTGGGTTCATATCTTCTAGTGTTTTCCTTTTACTTCTCTAGATGAAGACCTACTCCCGTGTGTAAAGATCTATGGACAGGTGGACTTTGTTCTCCACTGATGAGTCCATGGGTCCTTCAACAATGGTGAGGCAGCAAGTCTGAGCTTCTCCTCATGTCCACATCTCTCACCTCATCATCATGTCCTTGGAATAGGTCATCCATATCACATTGGTGGGAGATCGATTGCCAGAAGCTCACCCATCGGTGCAACTGAAGGTCCCGTAGAAAAGCACTATACATACAACTTATCGGGTGTTTCTGGAGAAGAACAATCATTCTGACCCATTGGGTGGTTTTCCTAGATGACCAACGTACAGGTTCAGCCTTGGAACTTCACTATTGGATTCATATCTTCTTGTGTTTTTCTTTTATTTCTCTAGCTGAAGATCTGCTCCTGTGTGATTCTGCCGTTAAGTATGGACAGGTGGACTTTGTCCTCTACTGATGAATCCATGGGTCCTTCAACAATGGTGAGGCACCAGGTCTGAGCTTCTCCTCATGTCCACATCTCTCACCTCATCATCATGTCCTTGAAATTATTATCAGATCAATTGCCAGAACCTCAACCACCAATCAGCCATTTGAAGAGCCCGTGGATTAGCACCAAACATACAACTTCTTATCATTGCTTTCTGGAGACGTGTGATAGTTCTGACCCATTGGGTGGTTTTCTTATATGACCAGTGTACAGGTTCACCCTCGGAACTTCACTATTGGGTTCGTATCTGCTAGTGTAAGATTTTCCTTTTATTCCTCTAGATGAAGAACTACTCTTGTGTGTTTCAGCCTTTACTTCTGGACAGGTGGACTTTGTCCTCTGCTGATGAATCCAGGGGTCCTTCAACAATGGTCAAACATCAGGTCCGAGCTACTACTTATGTCCACACCGCACACCTCACCACAACGTCTTTGGGATAGGTCACCAATATTAGATTGGTGGAAGTTTGAGTCCTTGAACCCCACTGATCAGCCAATTGAAGGGTCCCTGGAACAGCACCATACATACAACTTCATACGAGTTGTATCTGGAGAAGTGCGATCATTCTGACCCATTGGGTGATTTTCTTTATAGGGTCACCCTCAGAGCATGACCATTGGATGCATAGCCAATCTGAAATGTTCTTTTTATTTCTTTAGATGAAAACCTACTCTTGTGTTTCTCAGGCTCTACTCACAGACTGGTGGACATTGTCCAACACTGATGAATCCATAGGTCCTTCAGCAGGTCCTGAGGCATCTGAGCTTCCCCTTGCCACACATTGCATATTAGCTAGAGTTTTTCCATTTGGATTGGCCGATGAACAATCCACATCATACACATATAAACAAATCTCACGTACAAGCTGCAGAATTTAACGTGAAGAGCAAAGTTTAGAATCTGCAGCCACATAGATTGATTTATTTTGCAAATTTTCACTGCGTTTTTAGTGTATCTTATCAGTGTAAAGAGAGAAATCTGGAGGAAATTCCCATGTATGTTATTCATTTAGAATTTGCTGCAAATTTGGGTAAAATATTTTTCTGATTGCAGGCAGCCCTGTAGGATGGGTCATCAGTTTCAGATAGTGGGAGTTTGACTTAGGATAGGGCACCACTATTAGATTGGTTGGAGTCCAACTTCTGAAACTCGGGCGATCGGTCAATAGAAGGGCTGGTAGCCTTCCATAAGCACTTCTTGCTCTTCTTCCTGCTGATCGGGGGGTTCCGGTAGCCGGACTCCCACCAATCTGATATAGATGACCTATGGTAAATGTTGAACTTGGGTCACAGAACTTGGCCACCACCATTCCTAATGCAGTTGCCTTCATATGCAGCATTGGACCATTCCGGCCCTCGAGAACACCACGATGGGCTCCGACCTCTGCACCGACTATGGATACATTTATGTAGTTCTCCAGAAAGCTCTGAACGATTTGTTATCTCTATTTTCCGTTTTTGTTAGCTGCTTTTTATGACTTTTGAGTGTATTTTTAATGATTTTACTGTTTGTTTTATTACCCTTGGACACATTTCCTCCTTTTTGGCTATAATATATTGCGGTAGATTGCGGGCTGTCTGCGGGATAGGGTTATAGGTGATAATCCATTGAAGATGACAGCTATATAATAATAGGCGAAGGTCATGAAGGCACTGTTGTAGTAACGCCAGCAGATAACAGAGTTGTCATGTGGTTTTTATGATATCAACAAAAACATGAACATTGTATCATGGGAAAACATTTACTATGGGGCGGTCATAAAAGCTCACAGTACAGTACTGGGCAAACTGGGAAAGCTGCAAACTGGGAAAGCAACTAAACTGCTGTGGCCCTATGCATTGAAATCAATGGGAGCTGCTCAAGTCTTTTTTTCAAGCGATATGCTCATTCCTCGCTATTCGACCTGAAGACATTCCCTCCGCGGGACTAGGCCCATTCATTGGGCCTAATCCGGAGCCGAGTGTGTGACTGGATGCCGGTGCAGTGTGCACTACCTGGTTTTTGGTCCGGGACCTGAGCTGGCCTCCGCCTCAGGTTCCGAACCCAAAAACCCCGTATGAACTTACCCTCAGAGGTTTGAGATGTCAAGCCAAGCAGGGTTGTACTTCAGCATCCAGTCAAGGGCTGAGGTTGGGTGTATTAACCTGACACTTACCATGCTGAAGTGCCTGTGATTACATTAATTTTCTAGACTCTTTGTTCTCTGTTTTCTGGATAACTCCTGGACTTCTGATTTTGTCTTGCTTTTCTGACTACCCCCTCTGTTGTTGGCTTCATCTGTGACCTCTTGGACTTAACCATGGTCTGGACTTCTGCTCTTCACTTTGTCTATTCCCACATTCTGTTAGCCTTTGACCCCGGCTTGTGTATTACTCTCTCGCCTGCAATAAGGTTTCTGGTCCAGCTCTTGGCCAGCAAGTGCACCTGTTATCTGGAAACTTGTTCTGGGGATCAAACCTGGTTCCTGAACCGCAAAATCAGTGTAGTCGGGGTATCCTTAGACCTATTGACTGGCTATCGGCTGCACATTTGGAAAGTGGTTAAATAGCAATTGCCTATAAGGAGTTGCTTGTTCTGCAATTTTATTACATCCCTTCTCAGCTGGAATCTCCAGTTCTCTCAGAAACAATGTTTACTGGGCAAACAGCATCTAACCAACCAACTGCAAGTCAGCAAGGCACTAGATGTCTCCTCCAATAATAACTCATGTTCTAATAATGGAATAGGTTCTGTTCTTGTCTTGGTGGATACTAATGTCGTGTTTATACCGTATATCTGATCCTATAAATAACTTCTCAAGGTGTAATAGAAGCAAAAGAAGAAATGAGAGATGAGCTAAGAGGAAAGTGCGACCAAGAGGAATACAGAAAATAGACCTGAGAAAATCAAGAACAGAAAGCTTGTGGCCAACATGAGGTGTGCAAGATACCAAGATCTCCAGGGCCCCAGTGCAAAATCTGCAAGAGTGCCACCTAGCTACCATGTATGTATTTGTAATGGTGGTCTTTGCATCCTTCAATAGTTGTCCCTCCACTGAATTTTTTTCTCTAGCCCCCCCTGAGCAATCACTGTTAGTTTCATCACCCAATATGCAAAATTAGGCTCCCTACTGTCATGTGGGAGGTCCTGGGCTGGAATATATCATCTCAAATCGCCTAAATAGTATATTGGGTGATGAAACTAACAGCACCGATTGCTCAGGAATGGTGGGGGCTAAATAAAAAATTTCAGGAATAAAGGAGAGAGAACATTAAAATCCAAATTCCTCAATCGCTCTTTTCTTTGACATGTAGTCATGGGGGTGGGGTCATAAGACCTCCATATACATGAAAATGCTGGCTGGTCTCACCAAGTTGTCGGGTTCTCATGACTAGGGTTGAGCCAATCTTGAGATTTCAGGATCATTTTTAAAATCTGGTTTTCGATCATTTTCCAGCCGATCCCGATCGGGAAATTTGCTCAATCACCAATGGGGATCCGATCTTTCCCCATCCCGATTGCTCAACCCTACTCATGACTTTAACATAATGTGTACGGACACTTTAGGAATATTTGCCACCCTTATACATACCCCAAAAATCATAGAAAGATCAATAACATTTTTTCTAAAGCTAAGAGCGGCATCAAATTAAATAGTCACACTCCAGTCCCTTCAACTGTTCCTCTGGCGTGACTCCAGCATAGTTGAAATATTCTCTCTAGCCACCCACCACCACCACCACCATTCCTGAGCAATAAGTGCTGCTAGTTTTGGTGCCTGAACTGCAACTTAGAGTCTGTAATGTCAGGTGGGTGGAGTCAGGCAGGAGCAGGCAAGGGACGTGACCCGAGCACTAACCCGACACAGACAGTGTCAGAGCTAAGAATCCCACCCCTTGCCAATTCCTGCCTGACACTGCCCACCTGACAATAGAGAGACTAAATAGCATATCAGGCACCAAAACTATCAGCACTTAGTGCCCAATATCGGTGGGGGCTAGAGAGAAAAATCCAACTGTGTTAGAATCGGAGCAGAGTCTATTAAATGATGCAAAGAGTTAGACTTACAGAGGTGGTAAAAGGTCTTTTACAGGGTTGTAACTACCGGGGTAGCAGGGGTAACAGCTGCCACAGGGCCCGGGACATTAGGGGCCCGGCGATAGCCGATACTGCTGTGTTTTTGTTTTTTTTAAATAGGCCATTACTTTACTTACTTACTTTACTTACCGATCCTGGCAGGGCAAGTGACACCGCAGGCCCCACAAACACTATTATTATACTCAGGGGGTCTTTTCATACCCCCGAGTATAATGATCAGAGGCCTAGGACAGGTAAGGGAACATAAAAACTGTGTTACTTACCTCTAGAGGCAGGCTGCGGGCCTACTTCTGTGACGTCCCTTAAGTCACATGACCAGGGTCTGCGTCCTTATGTGTGCGAGGCAGGCCCCCTGGGTCACGTCCCGGATGTCATTGAAGATGGCCGCCATCAGCAGGGAGTGCAGCGGAGCCAGGATTAGGTAAGTAACAGGGTTTTTCATGTTGGTATCTGTGTGCAGGGGCCACTATGGGACATAATACTGTGTGCAGGGGCCACTATGGGGCATAATACTGTGTGCAGGGGCCACTATGGGACATAATACTGTGTGCAGGGGCCACTATGGGGCATAATACTGTGTGCAGGGGCCACTATGGGACATAATACTGTGTGCAGGGGCCACTATGGGACATAATACTGTGTGCAGGGGCCACTATGGGGCATAATACTGTGTGCAGGGGCCACTATGGGACATAATACTGTGTGCAGGGGCCACTATGGGGTATAATACTGTGTGCAGGGGCCACTATGGGACATAATACTGTGTGCAGGGGCCACTATGGGGCATAATACTGTGTGCAGGGGTCACTATGGGACATAATACTGTGTGCAGGGGCCACTATGGGACATAATACTGTGTGCAGGGGCCACTATGGGACATAATACTGTGTGCAGGGGCCACTAAGAGACATAATACTGTGTGCAGGGGCCACTATGGGACATAATACTGTGTGCAGGGGCCACTATGGGGTATAATACTGTGTGCAGGGGCCACTATGGGACATAATACTGTGTGCAGGGGCCACTATGGGACATAATACTGTGTGCAGGGGACACTATGGGACATAATACTGTGTGCAGGGGCCACTATGGGGAATAATACTGTGTGCAGGGGCCACTATGGGACATAATACTGTGTGCAGGGGCCACTATGGGGGATAATACTGTGTGCAGGGGCCACTATGGGACATAATACTGTGTGCAGGGGCCACTATGGGACATAATACTGTGTGCAGGGGCCACTATGGGGAATAATACTGTGTGCAGGGGCCACTATGGGACATAATACTGTGTGCAGGGGCCACTATGGGACATAATACTGTGTGCAGGGGCCACTATGGGGGATAATACTGTGTGCAGGGGCCACTATGGGACATAATACTGTGTGCAGGGGCACTATGGGTAATAATACTGTGTGCAGGGACCACTATGGGACATAATACTGTGTGCAGGGGCCACTATGGGACATAATACTGTGTGCAGGGGCCACTATGGGGGATAATACTGTGTGCAGGGGCCACTATGGGACATAATACTGTGTGCAGGGGCCACTATGGGGTATAATACTGTGTGCAGGGGCCACTATGGGGGATAATACTGTGTGCAGAGGCCTCTATGGGGCATAATACTGTGTGCAGGGGTCACTATGGGGGATAATACTGTGTGCAGGGGCCACTATGGGGGATAATACTGTGTGCAGGGGCCACTATGGGATATAATACTGTGTGCAGGGGCCACTATGGGGGATAATACTGTGTGCAGGGGCCACTATGGGGTATAATACTGTGTGCAGGGGCCACTATGGGACATAATACTGTGTGCAGGGGCCACTATGGGGGATAATACTGTGTGCAGGGGCCACTATGGGACATAATACTGTGTGCAGGGGCCACTATGGGACATAATACTGTGTGCAGGGGCCACTATGGGACATAATACTGTGTGCAGGGGCCACTATGGGACATAATACTGTGTGCAGGGGCCACTATGGGGTATAATACTGTGTGCAGGGGCCACTATGGGACATAATACTGTGTGCAGGGGCCACTATGGGGTATAATACTGTGTGCAGGGGCCACTATGGGACATAATACTGTGTGCAGGGGCCACTATGGGGGATAATACTGTGTGCAGGGGCCACTATGGGACATAATACTGTGTGCAGGGGCCACTATGGGGTATAATACTGTGTGCAGGGGCCACTATGGGGGATAATACTGTGTGCAGGGACCACTATGGGACATAATACTGTGTGCAGGGGCCACTATGGGACATAATACTGTGTGCAGGGGCCACTATGGGACATAATACTGTGTGCAGGGGCCACTATGGGGTATAATACTGTGTGCAGGGGCCACTATGGGGGATAATACTGTGTGCAGGGGCCACTATGGGGGATAATACTGTGTGCAGGGGCCACTATGGGGGATAATACTGTGTGCAGGGGCCACTATGGGATATAATACTGTGTGCAGGGGCCACTATGGGGGATAATACTGTGTGCAGGGGCCACTATGGGGGATAATACTGTGTGCAGGGGCCACTATGGGATATAATACTGTATGCAGGGGCCACTATGGGGGATAATACTGTGTGCAGGGGCCACTATGGGGGATAATACGGTGTGCAGGGGCCACTATTGGGTATAATACTGTGTGCAGGGGCCACTATGGGACATAATACTGTGTGCAGGGGCCACTATGGGACATAATACTGTGTGTAGGGGCCACTATGGGGGATAATACTGTGTGTAGGGGCCACTATGGGACATAATACTGTGTGCAGGGGCCACTATGGGACATAATACTGTGTGTAGGGGACACTATGGGGGATAATACTGTGTGCAGGGGCCACTATGGGGGATAATACTGTGTGCAGGGGACACTATGGGGGATAATACTGTGTGTAGGGGCCACTATGAGACATAATACTGTGTGCAGGGGCCACTATGGGGGATAATACTGTGTGCAGGTGACACTATGGGGGATAATACTGTGTGCAGGGGCCATTATGGGGGATAATACTGTGTGCAGGTGACACTATGGGGGATAATACTGTATGCAGGGGCCACTATGGGGGATAATACGGTGTGCAGGGGCCACTATGGGGTATAATACTGTGTGCAGGGGCCACTATGGGACATAATACTGTGTGCAGGGGCCACTATGGGACATAATACTGTGTGCAGGGGCCACTATGGGGGATAATACTGTGTGCAGGGGACACTATGGGGGATAATACTGTGTGCAGGGGTCACTATGGGACATAATACTGTGTGCAGGGGTCACTATGGGACATAATACTGTGTGCAGGGGCCACTATGGGACATAATACTGTGTGCAGGGGTCACTATGGGACATAATACTGTGTGCAGGGGCCACTATGGGGGATAATACTGTGTGCAGGGGCCACTATGGGACATAATACTGTGTGCAGGGGCCACTAAGAGACATAATACTGTGTGCAGGGGCCACTATGGGACATAATACTGTGTGCAGGGGCCACTATGGGGTATAATACTGTGTGCAGGGGCCACTATGGGACATAATACTGTGTGCAGGGGCCACTATGGGGGATAATACTGTGTGCAGTGGCCACTATGGGACATAATACTGTGTGCAGGGGCCACTATGGGACATAATACTGTGTGCAGGGGCCACTATGGGACATAATACTGTGTGCAGGGGCCACTATGGGACATAATACTGTGTGCAGGGGCCACTATGGGGGATAATACTGTGTGCAGGGGCCACTATGGGACATAATACTGTGTGCAGGGGCCACTATGGGGTATAATACTGTGTGCAGGGGCCACTATGGGGGATAATACTGTGTGCAGAGGCCTCTATGGGGCATAATACTGTGTGCAGGGGTCACTATGGGGGATAATACTGTGTGCAGGGGCCACTATGGGGGATAATACTGTGTGCAGGGGCCACTATGGGATATAATACTGTGTGCAGGGGCCACTATGGGACATAATACTGTGTGCAGGGGCCACTATGGGGTATAATACTGTGTGCAGGGGCCACTATGGGACATAATACTGTGTGCAGGGGCCACTATGGGGGATAATACTGTGTGCAGGGGCCACTATGGGACATAATACTGTGTGCAGGGGCCACTATGGGGGATAATACTGTGTGCAGGGGCCACTAAGAGACATAATACTGTGTGCAGGGGCCACTATGGGACATAATACTGTGTGCAGGGGCCACTATGGGGTATAATACTGTGTGCAGGGGCCACTATGGGACATAATACTGTGTGCAGGGGCCACTATGGGGGATAATACTGTGTGCAGGGGCCACTATGGGACATAATACTGTGTGCAGGGGCCACTATGGGGTATAATACTGTGTGCAGGGGCCACTATGGGGGATAATACTGTGTGCAGGGACCACTATGGGACATAATACTGTGTGCAGGGGCCACTATGGGACATAATACTGTGTGCAGGGGCCACTATGGGGGATAATACTGTGTGCAGGGGCCACTATGGGACATAATACTGTGTGCAGGGGCCACTATGGGGTATAATACTGTGTGCAGGGGCCACTATGGGGGATAATACTGTGTGCAGGGGCCACTATGGGGGATAATACTGTGTGCAGGGGCCACTATGGGGGATAATACTGTGTGCAGGGGCCACTATGGGGTATAATACTGTGTGCAGGGGCCACTGTGGGACATAATACTGTGTGGAGGGGCTACTATAGGACATAATGCTGTGTGCAGGGGCCACTATGGGATATAATACTGTGTGCAGGGGCCACTATGGGGGATAATACTGTGTGCAGGGGCCACTATGGGGGATAATACTGTGTGCAGGGGCCACTATGGGATATAATACTGTATGCAGGGGCCACTATGGGGGATAATACTGTGTGCAGGGGCCACTATGGGGGATAATACGGTGTGCAGGGGCCACTATTGGGTATAATACTGTGTGCAGGGGCCACTATGGGACATAATACTGTGTGCAGGGGCCACTATGGGACATAATACTGTGTGTAGGGGCCACTATGGGGAATAATACTGTGTGTAGGGGCCACTATGGGACATAATACTGTGTGCAGGGGCCACTATGGGACATAATACTGTGTGTAGGGGCCACTATGGGGGATAATACTGTGTGCAGGGGCCACTATGGGGGATAATACTGTGTGCAGGGGCCACTATGGGGGATAATACTGTGTGCAGGTGACACTATGGGGGATAATACTGTGTGCAGGGGCCACTATGGGGGATAATACTGTGTGCAGGTGACACTATGGGGGATAATACTGTATGCAGGGGCCACTATGGGGGATAATACGGTGTGCAGGGGCCACTATGGGGTATAATACTGTGTGCAGGGGCCACTATGGGACATAATACTGTGTGCAGGGGCCACTATGGGACATAATACTGTGTGTAGGGGCCACTATGGGGGATAATACTGTGTGTAGGGGCCACTATGGGACATAATACTGTGTGCAGGGGTCACTATGGGACATAATACTGTGTGCAGGGGCCACTATGGGACATAATACTGTGTGTAGGGGCCACTATGGGGGATAATACTGTGTGTAGGGGCCACTATGGGACATAATACTGTGTGCAGGGGCCACTATGGGACATAATACTGTGTGTAGGGGCCACTATGGGGGATAATACTGTGTGTAGGGGCCACTATGGGACATAATACTGTGTGCAGGGGCCACTATGGGACATAATACTGTGTGCAGGGGCCACTATGGGGGATAATACTGTGTGCAGGGGCCACTATGGGATATAATACTGTATGCAGGGGCCACTATGGGGGATAATACTGTGTGCAGGGGCCACTATGGGGGATAATACGGTGTGCAGGGGCCACTATTGGGTATAATACTGTGTGCAGGGGCCACTATGGGACATAATACTGTGTGCAGGGGCCACTATGGGACATAATACTGTGTGTAGGGGCCACTATGGGGGATAATACTGTGTGTAGGGGCCACTATGGGACATAATACTGTGTGCAGGGGCCACTATGGGACATAATACTGTGTGTAGGGGCCACTATGGGGGATAATACTGTGTGCAGGGGCCACTATGGGGGATAATACTGTGTGCAGGGGCCACTATGGGGGATAATACTGTGTGCAGGTGACACTATGGGGGATAATACTGTGTGCAGGGGCCACTATGGGGGATAATACTGTGTGCAGGTGACACTATGGGGGATAATACTGTATGCAGGGGCCACTATGGGGGATAATACGGTGTGCAGGGGCCACTATGGGGTATAATACTGTGTGCAGGGGCCACTATGGGACATAATACTGTGTGCAGGGGCCACTATGGGACATAATACTGTGTGCAGGGGCCACTATGGGGGATAATACTGTGTGCAGGGGACACTATGGGGGATAATACTGTGTGCAGGGGTCACTATGGGACATAATACTGTGTGCAGGGGTCACTATGGGACATAATACTGTGTGCAGGGGTCACTATGGGACATAATACTGTGTGCAGGGGTCACTATGGGACATAATACTGTGTGCAGGGGACACTATGGGGGATAATACTGTGTGTAGGGGCCACTATGGGGGATAATACTGTGTGCAGGGGGCCACTATGGGACATAATACTGTGTGCAGGGACCACTATGGGACATAATACTGTGTGCAGGGGTCACTATGGGGGATAATACTGTGTGCAGGGGCCACTATGGGACATAATACTGTGTGCGGGGGCCACTATGGGACATAATACTGTGTGCAGGGGCCACTATGGGACATAATACTGTGTGCAGGGGCCACTATGGGACATAATACTGTGTTCAGGGGCCACTATGGGACATAATACTGTGTTCAGGGGCCACTATGGGACATAATACTGTGTGCAGGGGCCACTATGGGACATAATACTGTGTGCAGGGGCCACTATGGGACATAATACTGTGTTCAGGGGCCACTATGGGACATAATACTGTGTGCAGGGGCCACTATGGGACATAATACTGTGTGCAGGGGCCACTATGGGGTATAATACTGTGTGCAGGGGCCACTATGGGGGATAATACTGTGTGCAGGGGCCACTATGGGGGATAATACTGTGTGCAGGGGCCACTATGGGACATAATACTGTGTGCAGGGGCCACTATGGGGGATAATACTGTGTGCAGGGGCCACTATGGGACATAATACTGTGTGCAGGGGCCACTATGGGACATAATACTGTGTGCAGGGGCCACTATGGGACATAATACTGTGTGCAGGGGCCACTATGGGACATAATACTGTGTGCAGGGGCCACTATGGGGGATAATACTGTGTGCAGGGGCCACTATGGGGGATAATACTGTGTGCAGGGGCCACTATGGGACATAATACTGTGTGCAGGGGACACTATGGGGGATATTACTGTGTGGAGGGACCACTATGGGACATAATACTGTGTACTGGGGCCACTATGGGACATAATACTGTGTGCAGGGGCCACTATGGGACATAATACTGTGTGCAGGGGCCACTATGGGACATAATACTGTGTGCAGGGGCCACTATCGGACATAATACTGTGTGCAGGGGCCACTATGGGGCATAATACTGTGTGCAGGGGCCACTATGGGGCATAATACTGTGTACAGGGGCCACTATGGGACATAATACTGTGTGCAGGGGCCACTATGGGGGATAATACTGTGTGCAGGGGCCACTATGGGGGATAATACTGTGTGCAGGGGCCACTATGGGACATAATACTGTGTGCAGGGGCCACTATGGGGGATAATACTGTGTGCAGGGGTCACTATGGGATATAATACTGTGTGCAGGTGACACTATGGGGCATAATACTGTGTGCAGGGGCCACTATGGGGCATAATACTGTGTGCAGGGGCCACTATGGGACATAATACTGTGTGCAGGGGCCACTATGGGACATAATACTGTGTGCAGGGGCCACTATGGGACATAATACTGTGTGCAGGGGCCACTATGGGACATAATACTGTGTGCAGGGGCCACTATGGGACATAATACTGTGTGCAGGGGCCACTATGGGGGATAATACTGTGTGCAGGGGCCACTATGGGACATAATACTGTGTGCAGGGGCCACTATGGGAGATAATACTGTGTGCAGGGGTCACTATGGGACATAATACTGTGTGCAGGGGCCACTATGGGGGATAATACTGTGTGCAGGGGCCACTATGGGACATAATACTGTGTGCAGGGGCCACTATGGGGGATAATACTGTGTGCAGGGGCCACTATGGGACATAATACTGTGTGCGGGGGCCACTATGGGACATAATACTGTGTGCAGGGGCCACTATGGGAGATAATACTGTGTGCAGGGGTCACTATGGGACATAATACTGTGTGCAGGGGCCACTATGGGGCATAATACTGTGTGCAGGGGCCACTATGGGGCATAATACTGTGTACAGGGGCCACTATGGGACATAATACTGTGTGCAGGGGCCACTATGGGGGATAATACTGTGTGCAGGGGCCACTATGGGGGATAATACTGTGTGCAGGGGCCACTATGGGACATAATACTGTGTGCAGGGGCCACTATGGGGGATAATACTGTGTGCAGGGGTCACTATGGGATATAATACTGTGTGCAGGTGACACTATGGGGCATAATACTGTGTGCAGGGGCCACTATGGGGCATAATACTGTGTGCAGGGGCCACTATGGGACATAATACTGTGTGCAGGGGCCACTATGGGACATAATACTGTGTGCAGGGGCCACTATGGGACATAATACTGTGTGCAGGGGCCACTATGGGACATAATACTGTGTGCAGGGGCCACTATGGGACATAATACTGTGTGCAGGGGCCACTATGGGGGATAATACTGTGTGCAGGGGCCACTATGGGACATAATACTGTGTGCAGGGGCCACTATGGGAGATAATACTGTGTGCAGGGGTCACTATGGGACATAATACTGTGTGCAGGGGCCACTATGGGGGATAATACTGTGTGCAGGGGCCACTATGGGACATAATACTGTGTGCAGGGGCCACTATGGGGGATAATACTGTGTGCAGGGGCCACTATGGGACATAATACTGTGTGCGGGGGCCACTATGGGACATAATACTGTGTGCAGGGCCACTATGGGAGATAATACTGTGTGCAGGGGTCACTATGGGACATAATACTGTGTGCAGGGGCCACTATGGGGGATAATACTGTGTGCAGGGGTCACTATGGGACATAATACTGTGTGCAGGGGCCACTATGGGACATAATACTGTGTGCAGGGGCCACTATGGGACATAATACTGTGTGCAGGGGCCACTATGGGACATAATACTGTGTGCAGGGGCCACTATGGGGGATAATACTGTGTGCAGGGGCCACTATGGGGGATAATACTGTGTGCAGGGGCCACTATGGGACATAATACTGTGTGCGGGGGCCACTATGGGAGATAATACTGTGTGCAGGGGCCACTATGGGACATAATACTGTGTGCAGGAGCCACTATGGGACATAATACTGTGTTCAGGGGCCACTATGGGACATAATACTGTGTGCAGGGGCCACTATGGGACATAATACTGTGTGCAGGGGCCACTATGGGGGATAATACTGTGTGCAGGGGACACTATGGGGGATAATACTGTGTGCAGGGGACACTATGGGGGATAATACTGTGTTCAGGGGCCACTATGGGACATAATACTGTGTGCAGGGGCCACTATGGAACATAATACTGTGTGCAGGGGCCACTATGGGGGATAATATTGTGTGCAGGGGCCACTATGGGGGATAATACTGTGTGCAGGGGCCACTATGGGACATAATACTGTGTGCAGGGGTCACTATGGGACATAATACTGTGTGCAGGGGCCACTATGGGACATAATACTGTGTGCAGGGGCCACTATGGGACATAATACTGTGTGCAGGGGCCACTATGGGGGATAATACTGTGTGCAGGGGCCACTATGGGACATAATACTGTGTGCAGGGGCCACTATGGGACATAATACTGTGTGCAGGGGCCACTATGGGGGATAATACTGTGTGCAGGGGCCACTATGGGGGATAATACTGTGTGCAGGGGCCACTATGGGACATAATACTGTGTGCAGGGGCCACTATGGGACATAATACTGTGTGCAGGGGCCACTATGGGACATAATACTGTGTGCAGGGGCCACTATGGGATATAATACTGTGTGCAGGGGCCACTATGGGGGATAATACTGTGTGCAGGGGACACTATGGGGGATAATACTGTGTGCAGGGGCCACTATGGGGCATAATACTGTGTGCAGGGGCCACTATGGGACATAATACTGTGTACTGGGGCCACTATGGGGGATAATACTGTGTGCAGGGGCCACTATGGGGGATAATACTGTGTGCAGGGGCCATTATGGGACATAATACTGTGTGCAGGGGCCACTATGGGACATAATACTGTGTGCAGGGGCCACTATGGGACATAATACTGTGTGCAGGGGCCACTATGGGGCATAATACTGTGTGCAGGGGCCACTATGGGACATAATACTGTGTGCAGGGGTCACTATGGGGGATAATACTGTGTGCAGGGGTCACTATGGGACATAATACTGTGTGCAGGGGCCACTACGGGACATAATACTGTGAGCAGGGGCCACTATGGGACATAATACTGTGTGCAGGGGCCACTATGGGACATAATACTGTGTGCAGGGGCCACTATGGGACATAATACTGTGTGCAGGGGCCACTATGGGGCATAATACTGTGTGCAGGGGCCACTATGGGGGATAATACTGTGTGCAGGGGCCACTATGGGACATAATACTGTGTACAGGGGCCACTATGGGACATAATACTGTGTGCAGGGGCCACTATGGGGGATAATACTGTGTGCAGGGGCCACTATGGGACATAATACTGTGTGCAGGGGCCACTATGGGACATAATACTGTGTGCAGGGGCCACTATGGGACATAATACTGTGTGCAGAGGCCACTATGGGGGATAATACTGTGTGCAGGGCCACTATGGGGACATAATACTGTGTGCAGGGGCCACTATGGGACATAATACTGTGTGCAGGGGTCACTATGGGGGATAATACTGTGTGCAGGGGACACTATGGGGGATAATACTGTGTGCAGGGGCCACTATGGGGGATAATAGTGAGCACAGGAATGCGGGGGGGGGGGGGGCATGTCAAAATTTCAGCACGGGGCCCCCCGATTCCTTGTTACGCCATTGGTCCTTTAACTCCCTGTATTCTACTTTGGGACAAAATCAGAGTGATTTCACAAAATCCTATCGGAAGAGATAGAAGGATTGGAGAAGCAACATCCAGAGAAGATCTGTGTTTTGTTCTCCAAGATGGCGGCAGGAAACAACCTCCAAAAATTGTCTGCAAGTACCGAGAAGGACTGATGGAAGGAAAAAAGGGCAAAGGTCACACCGAATATTGACGGGAATTCCAGTTCTCTAACCTATTAACCCTTCTCCTTCTGAAACCTTCCTTACTTTATAACATTTCGACCAAACCCAGTCTGATCTCCGGACTAAGACTCGAGCCCAGATCTCGGCGAGTTACTTTTGTGTTTCTTGGCTGGTAATAGAAATGTGTGAACTCGCCAGACGCTTATTGACCACACAAAAAGGTTTCTCTAAACGCTGGAGTCTATTTCCCCGGGCGTCTGGTTTCCGTATAGTCCGGGTAGACATGACTTCTGTCTGGCACGATGGATGTGAGAAGAGGCAGAACACATTCAGTCTTGTATTTAAAGCCCTCGAGGGGCACGAAGACCATTAACTGATATGTAAGAAGAAATCAGAAGGAAGATCCTTATTGTCCTTCTATTAGGGTTTTCTTACTATTTAGTGACCAACATTGACAATGAATATTCTTCTAGAACTACCCGGGAAAGATCCAATAGACCTACAATATCCATGTCTGAGGTACCCAGAGCCCAAAAATACCTCCGCCGATCACTAAAAGGGCTTGTTAATGCCACACCCGTCTATGGGTTGTTAGCCAAAACATCACCCACAGACCCATAGACAGTATAGGGGTTGTTTCTAGAAGAAAGCAACACTTATACTCACCTCTCCTAGGCTCCCTCATGACATCCTGCACTCCCTCGGCCTCTTCCAGCCCCTTGGGTGATATCATGGGCCTGGGAGACCTGTTTTCTTTTTTTTTTTTTTTTTTTTATCAAAGGCCTCAAACAGTGCCAACGTAAACACCCAGTGCACGAAAAAAGTGGGAGTGCCACTAAAAAAAACGTGCCCAGGATGCTGTCTGTCAAAAACTTACCCTTCCCTCCCCAAAAGGGGGGGGGGTTCCCGACTAACCCTTCCCCATCAGGCCCAAAAGGCTAACAGCCTAAGCCGAAAGCCCGCAACTGCACTGTTCCCCTTGGGCTGCCACCACCTAGGGTACTACGGACTGACCCTTGTCCAGTTTCTCCTTGGGCTGCCACCACCTAGGGTACTACGGACTGACCCTTGTCCAGTTTCTCCTTGGGCTGCCACCACCTAGGGTACTACAAACTGACCCTTGTCCAGTTTCTCCTTGGGCTGCCACCACCTAGGATACTACGGACTGACCCTTGTCCAGTTTCTCCTTGGGCTGCCACCACCTAGGGTACTACGGACTGACCCTTGTCCAGTTTCTCCTTGGGCTGCCACCACCTAGGATACTACGGACTGACCCTTGTCCAGTTTCTCCTTGGGCTGCCACCACCTAGGGTACTACGGACTGACCCTTGTCCAGTTTCTCCTTGGGCTGCCACCACCTAGGGTACTACGGACTGACCCTTGTCCAGTTTCTCCTTGGGCTGCCACCACCTAGGGTACTACGGACTGACCCTTGTCCAGTTTCTCCTTGGGCTGCCACCACCTAGGGTACTACGGACTGACCCTTGTCCAGTTTCTCCTTGGGCTGCCACCACCTAGGGTACTACGGACTGACCCTTGTCCAGTTTCTCCTTGGGCTGCCACCACCTAGGGTACTACGGACTGACCCTTGTCCAGTTTCTCCTTGGGCTGCCACCACCTAGGGTACTACGGACTGACCCTTGTCCAGTTTCTCCTTGGGCTGCCACCACCTAGGATACTCCTGGACTCAGAACAAAGGACCTGCGTCCTCCCCAGTCGACCCAGGGAGGATCAACAAGAGACAAGAGGGAAGCCCATTATAGACCTCACCTCCAGACGACCGTCGGGGGCGTCCCAAAAGGGTACAGCATCCCTTCGTCGAACACAAAAAAGTGACAAAGTGGACAAAAGAAGGTGAAAAACATCTAAACAATGTGGTAAAGTGCCATTCAAGGCCCGGTTTACTCGCCGGATCTATAAAAATTCTCCCGCTCTGGTAAACCAGGCATAGGGAGTGGGGTGCTCAAAAAGGTGTGAACTTGTGCCACGCAATGTGCCGAAAACCAGTGGGTTTCCCACGCCCAGTGGTCTAAGGCACCCCGGGGTCCACTCTGCCTCGGGGCACAACACAAGAGGCCTTTGAGCGCTCCCTGACCCCCAGCCAAGAAACACTGGCATCGAAGTGCCAGGTGGTCGTGTTGCCAGCGTCTGAAGCGTTCTGTTGGTCCCCTACAGTGGCCGGAGCCAAAACCACTGGCGGAACCGATTACTGACTGCATCCCCCAGCAACATGCCCAAAGCGGTTTCTCCATTCTCATCTCCACAGGTTTCGGTCTACTCCCTCCAGGGCGTTTCCAGTCCACCCCAACAGTTTCACCTACTTCCTGCTTCTGATAAGAACAGATCCTACACTTGATCTTAGCCAAAAGGCCGAGAAGCCTGGGAGGCCTGTGCCCCATGATTGGGCCTCAGTGGTCAAAGGGCACACCCACGTTATAACACGTGAACGTCACCCAAGAGGCCATAAGAGGACTCAAGTGGACACCATACGGAGGCCTAAGAGGCAAGGTGAGTATAAGTGGGCCCCCACTTATTATACTGTAGGGTCCCCAGAGTATAATAATAACACTTTAAGTTAAGGCTGGAATGAAATAAGAGGACAGAACTTCATGAAACGAATGTCGCGACGTTTTCCCACCTCTACTGTAAAGCATATAGTTGCATATGGGTAACAGCAGCGGAAACAAGATGGCCGCCCTTATATTCACCTACAGAAAGTAGAACAAAAAGTCTAAATAAAATATGGGGAAAAAAAACAGGAAAGAGAATAATATGTATCAGTTTTTATTAGTAAAAATAATATATGTGATACATTTTCTTGGACTGTTCTCCTCGCGACCTCCATATAGAACGTAGACCTCCTCGACGGGACAATTTCAGGGACAATTGTGGTCAATTATCTTCCAAAAATGCAAGAAGGTAAAAATGAGATAACTTGGCAGTAAATGTGCGCCTGTAGTCTAGGAGCCGTGTGTATTGTAGGATTAGCGGAACTTTCATGTTGTTACTCATTTGCTTTTAGTAGGTTTGGCTTCTGGTTGGGTTTTGGAATCTCTTGGATAAAACTCTGCCAACATGGACTCCGGGATACGTTTCAGCAGTTCCTTAGGAAAGATACGCAGCAGCTGCCATCCAATATCCAGGGACTCAAATATGCTTCGGTTCTCATAGGCACCTAGTGAAGGAGATAGCAAGTGGTTAGAAGGACACATGGTGGGAAGCCTTCTACAACATTCCCAGGGTCTACTGAATCTACTGGAGAATCATAGAAGGATAGTGAAGAACAACACGACTGACTGAGCAATATAATGGGATCGGATGGTTCCCAATGTGCCCCATGCAGAGGATAGGCTCCAATGGAGGTCTGGGCTCAGTACGATGGGCCAGATGAGACAATAATCTCCTCACCCTGGGCAATAAACTGCTTCTCAAACTTCTGCAGGAACTCCAGATACAAGAGATCATCCGGTGACAGAGCTTCTTCACCCACCACCGCCTTCATAGCTTGGACGTCCTTCCCAATAGCGTAACAGGCGTACTGTGGAACCAGACACAGATGAGGGTAAGTTCATTGTATTGGGTAGTGACTACAACACTGACCACCAGGTATTGAGTGGCGACTACAACACTGACCACCAGGTACTGGGTGGTGACTACAACACTGACCACCAGGTATTGGGTGGTGACTACAACACTGACTGCCAGGTACTGGGTGCTGACTATGCCACTGGCCACCAGGTACTGGGTGCTGACTACAACACTGACCACCAGGTATTGGGTGGTGACTACAACACTGACTGCCAGGTACTGGGTGCTGACTATGCCACTGGCCACCAGGTACTGGGTGCTGACTACAACACTGACCACCAGGTATTGGGTGGTGACTACAACACTGACTGCCAGGTACTGGGTGCTGACTATGCCACTGGCCACCAGGTACTGGGTGCTGACTATGCCACTGGCCACCAGGTACTGGGTGCTGACTATGCCACTGGCCACCAGGTGTTAGCCTATTACTCCTCCTCTCGGGTTCACTCACCAGCTGGTTAGATACATCTCCATGGTCTTTCCTGGTCATACCTTCCCCAATAGCCGATTTCATGAGACGGGACAGAGATGGCAGCACATTGATCGGAGGATAGATCTGAAAAGTATTTATTTTGGTCAATGCAGTGAAAATGGTGCAAGTATAAAATGTAAATCCGAAAAAAATTTAAGACTACTATATAACACTCCGCCATATCTAATGATGACATAATACCGTATATACCTAGTAATATATTCATCTCTACACAGTAGTAAAAAATAAAGTAAGCACTGCTACATCTCTACAAGTATTCAGTGAGGACGTGACAAGACTGTTGCACCTCTTTAGGGTGGTACATAAGGGTGCAAGTGTTTATGGTAGGGTTGATCCGATCTTGAGATTTCAGGATGGATTTTAAAATCCCATTTCCGATCATTTTCCAGCCGATCCCGATCGAGAAATTTGTTCGATCACTGATCGGGATTCGATCGCTCAACCCTATTAATGATATATACATGGATAGGCTTGAGCCGACCTTGAGATAACCTCCGACCTCGATCCCGCCGGAAAAGATCGGGATCAGAATTCTGATGGCGATCGTGAAATTTACTCGAATCCGATCTTTTCCGATCCCGATCACTCAACCCTAGTTTAAGGTAAATTGAAGAGGAGAAGTGACTGACCTGTCTGTTGTGTAGTTGTCGGTCCACGTAGATCTGTCCTTCTGTAATGAAACCAGTCAAGTCCGGGATGGGGTGAGTAATGTCTGGAAGATGGAAGTGACAACTAGGTTAGGACCCATTAAACAGCATTGAAACATCAAAGTCCGAGCTTCGCCTTGGGAATGCATTGACATATTTCATTTTGGCAGCAGTACTTGGATTAAACCATTGAAAAACCCTTCTGCCGAGAGTCCTCAGATCATGTACCAGAACACATGGGGCTACCATATTGGGCAGAAGACCAAGCAGTTGTCTGAGAGCCTTGAAAGCATTGTAGCTGGTAACTTGCTTTGGTAAGGAGGTGTCTGTCCTGTCGTGACTACCCACCATCATTTGGCATAGTTAGAATTGGTATCTGGGTGATGGAGCCACTCCTGCCCTCCACCCGACCGGCTCGTTCATAGATAGTGGCCAGATCGGTATACATGTAGCCAGGAAAGCCTCGCCGGCCCGGCACCTCCTCTCGAGCTGCTGAGACCTATGAGTGATAGAAAACCATTAGAAAAGTTGATGAAGCAAATGGATTACTGGTGTGAATAATTCTCACATGAGAGTGACCTAAATGTTCAGATTGGGTGGGAAGTAAATAGAGCTTTAGCTAAAAATAGGACTATACTAGAGTCAATGGTGTTGTCAGCTAGTTTCTCAGTCATGGTTCCTGCACGTCCTTGGTCTAGAGTGTTGTCATGTGATGTCACCGCCTGACAGTGATGTCATTCTATGTGAGAAGCTCAACCAATGGACCTTTAGAGTATCACAAGCCTATATAGAAGCACACAGCCATCTGTATCATGGACAACTTCAGACCTAAATCTCTGAAGGATCTCTCCCAGCTTCTCATACACACCTAGTGACACTCTTTCATTCTGGAATAACGTACGATAATGTCTTTATGATAAGCTTGAAGGAATTATTTTTTCCTCTGATACAGTACATATTGCATTATTTAGTATGAAAAATACCTTCCTGCAATGTCCTCATGTCTTATCATCTGTAGTGTTATCTAGCCTCACCAGATTACCCTGAGCTGATCATAGAGAGAACTATGCTGCTGCTCATATCTGCACAGTTCTCTCTCTCCCTTCTCAGCACTAATCTCTATGAAGAAATGGAACATGACATGAATATCACATTTAGCATTATATCATGGTGAGAACTGTGCAGCAATTTATAGCTGCACAATTCTCTATCTTTCTGCTCAGAACAAGGCCCAGCTCTGTGGAGCTAAAGTGGAGGTCAATATATGGGTGAGAGTGATGGCTTGGGACAAGCAGGGTCAGTGGAGTCCTCAGTCTAGTCATCTGGAACTCATTCTGTGCACGTTCCCCTCACCAGAAGGCACTGCAAATATTTTGTGAACTTCCCAATCCACAAGTCTCATGTTGGATTTTGGGTCTATGCACCCATTTTCAACCTAGAAAATTCATTCTCTGCATCCTCTAAGAGTAAATGCCCCTGTATGGACGTATCCAACTTCTATGCCAAAGGCGGGGGGTGAAGGATATTGGGTCTTACCTCACGTAGAGCTTCAGCATAGGAGCTCATGTCTGTCAGGATGACCAGGACGTGCTTCTCACATTGGTAGGCCAGGTACTCCGCTTCTGTGAGCGCCAGGCGAGGGGTGATGATCCTCTCAATGCTGCAATGTAATAAGACTATCAGTCGGCACATTCATTTACTTATTATTGCGCCAGAAAGATAAACCACCAAGGTCAGGCTACGTTCACATCTGCACTATGGCCTCAGAAACTGCCAGATGAAGAAGTCCTACAAGTCTAACCAAGAACTGAAAAGGTTGAACACCCGATGGACTTCATAGTCTATGAGATCCCTCGGGCTCCATTTGTGTCCACCATAGAATGGATCCATTTTTCTTTTCTTCTGGTCC